>NC_057723.1:70189886-70194929 GCF_004010195.1 Chiloscyllium plagiosum
GATGCAAAATATTCATTTAGTATCTCCCCCATTTTCTGTGGCTCCACACAAAGACCGCCTTGCTGATCTTTGAGGGGCCCTATTCTCTCCCTAGTTACCCTTTTGTCCTTAATATATTTGTAAAAACCCTTTGGATTCTTCTTAATTGTATTTGCCAAAGCTATCTCATGTCCCCGTTTTGGCCTCCTGATTTCCCTCTTAAGTATACCCCTACTTTCTTTATACTCTAAGGATTCACTTGATCTATCCTGTCTATACCTGACGTATGTTTCCTCCTTTTTCTTAACCAAACCCTCAATTTCTTTAGTCATCCACCATTCCCTATACCTACCAGCATTTCCTTTCACCCTGACAGGAATATACTTTCTCTGGATTCTTGTTATCGCATTCCTGAAGGCTTCCCATTTTCCAGTCGTCCCTTTACCTGCAAACATCTGCCTCCAATCAGCTTTCGAACGTTCTTGCCTAATAACGTCAAAATTGGCCTTTCTCCAATTTAGAACTTCAACTTTTAGATCTGGTCTATCCTTTTCCCTTACTGTTTTAAAATGAATAGAATTATGGTCGCTGACCCCAAAGTGCTCCCCCACTGACACCTCAGTCACCTGCCCTGCCTTATTTCCCAAGAATAGGTCAAGTTTTGCACCTTCTCTAGTAGGTACATTTATGTACTGAATCAGAAAATTGTCTTGTACACACTTAATTCCTCTCCATCTAAACCTTTAACACTATGGCAGTCCCTGTCGATGTTTGGAAAGTTAAAATCCCCGACCATAACTACCCTATTGTTCTTACAGGTAGCTCAGATCTCCTTATAAGTTTGTTTCTCAATTTCCCTCTGACTATTGGGGAGTCTATAATACAATCCCAATAAGGTGATCATCCCTTTCTTATTTCTCAGTTCCACTCAAATAACTTCCCTGGATGTATTTCTGGGAATATCCTCCTTCCGCACAGCTGTAATGCTATCCCTTATCAAAAATGCCACTCCCCCTCCTCTCTTGCCTCCCTTTCTATCCTTCCTGTAGCATTTGTATCCTGGAACATTAAGCTGCCCATCCCTGAGCCATGTTTCCGTAATTGCTATGATATCCCAGTCCCATGTCCCTGACCATGCCGAGTTCATCTGCCTTTCCTGTTAGGCCCCTTGCATTGAAATAAATGCAGTTTAATTTATTAGTCCTACCTTTTCCCTGCCTGCCCTGACTATTTGACTCACTTCTGTTCTCAGCTGTACCCATCTCAGATTGATCTCTTTCCTCACTATCTCCCTGGGTCACACCACCCCCACCTTACTAGTTTAAATCCTCCCAAGCAGTTTGAGCAAATTTCCCTGCCAGTATATTTGTCCCCTTCCAATTTAGGTGCAATCCGTCCTCCTTGTACAGGTCACTTCTACCCCAAAAGAGATTCCAATGATCCAAAAATATGAATCCTTCTCCCATACACCAGCTCCTCAGCCATGCATTCATCTGCCCATTCCTCCTATTCCTGCCCTCACTAGCTCGTAATCCAGATATTACTACCCTTGAGGACTTCCTTTTTAAATTTCTGCCTATCTCTCTGTAATCTCTCTTCAGAGTCTCCAACTTTTCCCTTCCAATGTCATTGTGGACAGTGACCTCCTGCTGGCCCTTCTCCCCCATGAGAATATTCTGCACCCTCTGAGACATCCTTGATCCTGGCACCAGGGAAACAACACAGACCATTCTGCACCCTCTCTGAGACATCCTTGATCCTGGCACCAGGGAAGCAACACACCATTCTGCTATTTCGCTGCTGACTATAGAAACGTCTTTCTATACCTCAGACTACAGAATCCCCTAACACAATTGATCTCTTGGATCCCGACGTACCCCTCGTTGCATTAGAGCCAGGCTCAATACCAGAAACCTGGCTGTTCATGCTACGGTCCCCTGAGAATCCATCACCTCCTACATTTTTCAAAACAGCATACCTGTTTGAAATGGGTATATCCACAAAAGACGCCTGCTCTAGCTGCCTACCTCTCTTACCTTTTCTGGAGTTAACCCATCTATGTGACTGTATCTGAGACTTTCCTCCCTTCCTATAACTGC
This sequence comes from Chiloscyllium plagiosum, assembly GCF_004010195.1. Taxonomy (NCBI): domain Eukaryota; kingdom Metazoa; phylum Chordata; class Chondrichthyes; order Orectolobiformes; family Hemiscylliidae; genus Chiloscyllium; species Chiloscyllium plagiosum. The sequence continues at coordinate 70,191,965 of NC_057723.1, forward strand.
CATTCATCCCATACTGTTGCTGTTGCAAATTCCTCACAGCTTCTATCTGTCTCTCCAACCGATCCATTCGATCTGATAAAATTCGCAGCCAACAGCACTTATGGCAGATATAATCTGCAGTAACACTTAAACTGTCTTTAAACTCCCACATCTGAAAAGAAGTACATATCACTCTATTAAAGGCCATTTTTGCTCCTTCACAATCTACAGACCCAGAAAATAACACCGTCTTATTCCTCTACAAACACTGCCCCAGGTTAAATTAATAGTTATGGCTTATATTTTAAGTTTAATCAAGAGACATATCTCCAAAAACATATAATCAAGGAAGAACACACCCTACTCACTACTGCAGATTCTCTGTAGGCCACACGTAAAACAAAGATTAACTTATCTGATTCTGTTCTGTGAACTTCGCCCAACAGTTCCTCCAAGATTAGTTGTGAATTTCACTGTTTGTTAATTTTCCCAGATGCACTCCGATGTCCAGCGATACATGAATTCAAACAGCAAAGGCAGTAACTGTGCAGGTTTTCTCTCTCTCTCTCTCCTGCAATGATGGGAAACATCCTTTCCATGTTGACCTTGTCAAGACCATTCAGGATCCTATCCACTTCAGTCAAGTCACTCCTCACTCTTCTAAACTCCAGTGCAAACAAATCTAGCTTGTCTAAGCTATTCTCATTAGACAACCAAATAATTTTAAATTCCAGTCTAGTTAACCTCTTCTAAATCACTTTCAATGCTTTTGCGTTCTTCCATAAGGAAACCAATACTGCACACAATATTCAAGATGTGGTCTTATCAATGCCCTGTAAAACTGAAACACAAAATCCTTACTGTCATCTCTAATTCCTCTTGTAATCACAAAGCATACTCCATTGGCCTAGTTGATTCTGTGTCATACTAAACTTTTCTAACTCACCCGTCAAAACACCTAAATCCCTCTGCACTTTTGAATTCTGTAAAAACTATCTAATAGTCATCTGCAACATTCTTCCATCTTTTCACAACACAGTTTTCTACCTGTCTGAGTGCTTTCTATGAATGTAATTATCATTATTTGTGTCCTTCATCCAAGTCATTGATGCATTTTGTAAAAGGAAATTGAAACCCCAACACAGAAACCCTGCTGTGGAATTCCTTTCATCATGATCTGCCAATTGATCAAAGATCTAGTCTTGCAAACTCTGTTTTCTGCTAACAAGCCAACATTCTGTCCATGTTAAGACCATATACATTTGAGTAATAGTTGATCTCATGTCAAAGTCAACCCCTTATTTTTGGCCAAATAACTTGTAATTTACCATATATCTCATGTAAAAGTCAACCCTAATTCTTCACAGGTAACAGATCAACGTTTATGAATCGGTGTGCTGGCCATCACCACCCGCTCCAGCTTTCCAGTCTGCCGGTTGTTTCGCTCCACTCCTGGTCTTCCAGTCGGCTGAGTTCCACTCCGGGTTTTCAGAATTACCGTAATTTGTTTATTTTCCCTTTCAGATTAGATTCCCTACAGTGTGGAAACAGGCCCTTCAGCCCAACAAGTCCACACCAACCCTCCGAAAAGCAACTGACCCAGACCCATTCCCCACCTTTACCCCTGACTAATGCACCTAACACTACGGGCAATTTAGATTAGATTAGATTACTTACAGTGCGGAAACAGGCCCTTTGGCCCAACAATACCCCTACATTTACCCCTTACCTAACACTACGGGCAATTTAGCATGGCCAATTCGCCTGACCTGCACATCTTTGGACTGTGGGAAGAAATCGGAGCACGCGGAGGAAACCCACGGGGAGTATGTGCAAATTCCACACAGACAATTGCCCGAGGCAAGAATTGAACCCGGGCCCCTGGCACTGTGAGGCAGCAGTGCTAACCACTGAGCCACCGTGCAAATCAGTTGGGCTTCTGCTAATGATATGATATGAATTTTGACAGGCATGAATTTCAGCCACTCAAAAATAGTATCCATGCAATAGTCGAGCCCATCAATTTAACCTTTAAGAGTAGTCAAAAAACATTGTGACTATTATTTGAGTATACACGATGTGTTAAATTCAACATCATTGTGCTTTTAAGTTCTACAATAATTATTGATGAGGCTTCTCCTGGAAATCCAAGTACAGTACATGCAGTGGCCTTCCTTTATCCACAGCATATGCTATTCCTTCAAGGAGCTTCAGTCAATTGTGAAACATGATTTCCCTTTCACAAAACCATACTGACGCTTCCTGATGACCTTCAGTTTTCCTAAGTGTACAGTTATTCTTTCCAGTGATCGATTCTAACACCGTCCCCAGACATTAAACTGTGTTTTCCTGTTTTCAGCTTCCCTTACTTGTTGAACTGGATAATGAATTTGCTTGTTTAGTCGGATTGAAACTTTCCTGAATCGAGTAAACTTTGTAAAATTAACACCAACCCCATTTACAGAGGAACCTTTATTATCTGAATATCAATTATCTGAATTTCGGATTAGCCAAAGAAGATAGAAACATTACAGCAAAAAGGTGTTTCAACTCTGATCGCATCCTTTGTTTACACTGATTAAAAATGAACTCGACTTACTGAAATGCTGCCTAGAACAGTCCTGGACATTGATGGGAGCCCAGGCACCGTCTCCAATGACTGACCACCCGTCCTCTTTCCCTCTCTCTCTCCCCACACTTTCCCTGGAGCTCTACACAGTGGTGTACCCTGAATCCCCCTTCCCCAGATAATCTCTCCTACATTGTCCTGTACAGGGTAAAGGTGGAACCGGTCAAAACGTTGCAGTAAAAAGTTTTGTGTGTGTGTGTGCGCGTGTGTGTGTACGTGTGTGCATGTGTGTTTGTGTGCGCATGTGCGTGCGTGTGCATGTAACTGTGTGGGCACTATTTTGAGACTATTGTTGGTGTACAGCCCGGGGGTGGGGGATGGAGTGGTGGTGGGGGAAGCGGGGGCGAATGGGGGTGT
>NC_057723.1:70195007-70251785 GCF_004010195.1 Chiloscyllium plagiosum
ACAAGGGCGGGGTTGGGGCCTGGACAGGGGTCAGAGTTGGATAGGATTTGGGGGCAGACGGGGGCAGGGCAGGGTGCAGGCAAATGCCGGGAAGGTGCGGACGGCGAGCGGGAATTGGGGACGGGGTTGGGGTGGTCGGGGGTCCAGGGACTCGCATGCTGCCTCATCTCCTGAACGGAGAGCAGACTTAGCAAGTGCTCGCTGTGTCAATCCCATTGAACTGTTGGGGGGTGGGGGGAAGCGGGCGGCTACAGCAATGCTGCAGGTCCCTTATACACGTGTTTGTCTGCTCAGAACCCAACCGTGAGACAGAGAGAGGGAGCAAGGCAGGCAGAGCAAGGAAAAAGGAAACTTCAGAAAACTCTGGAGAGGCATTGAATCAAATAACCGAATAATCATTAATCCGAAAGAAATACTGCCTGCCCATCGTGTTCAGATAATCGAGGTTCCTCTCTACTACCTCATTAGTCAGGTCTTTACTTCCCTGGCCTGATGTCCATCTGGATCTAGAGAGTTTTTAGCCACCAGTTTATTTAGCAATACTTCCCAATTGCATACATGTTCCTCTTTTCCTTACACATCCTGTTAATCAGCTATTACTGGAATTTATATTGCATCCTTTTTAGTGAAGAAATAAGCAAAATACTTGTCTGTCTCATTTGCCATTTTATTTTTATTCACTATTAACTCCCCATTCTGACTCTCTAAGTTGCTTACACTCACTTTACTGTTCTCCTTTACTAAATACCTGTGTAAACTCTTGCTGCACGTTTTTATACTTCCATCTGGCTTTCTCTCATACTCTAATTTCTTTTTAATGTTTTAATTATTCTTTATATTCTGGCCAACCACCTAACTTACAACTCAACTTTGCACGATATTATTCCTAATGAAGAGCTTATGTCTGAAGCGTTGACGCTCCTGCTTTTCAGATGCTGCCTGACCTGCTGTGCCAGCACCACACTTCTTGACTCTGATCTCCAGCATCTGTAGTTCTCACTTTCTCCTTTGCACTGTAACATACTGTTTCCTTAAGTTTGATACTTTCCTTAACTTTTTCAGGTAGCAGTGGATTGTGGGTCCTCCCCTTAGAATTAGCCTTTAAACAGTATTCTGAAATCTCCCTGGAAATGTCTGCAACTGCATCCCTTCTGATTTATCCCCCAAACTAGTGTACAAGTTCACTTCAACTAAGCTCAGTTTTGATGCCTATATAGTTGTAAGTCTTTAAGTTTAAAACACTAATCTTAGAATCAATCTTCTTCCCTTCAAATTAGATATCAGATTCAATCATATTGTTCTGGCTGCTTTCTAAGAATACCTTTGCTCTGAAATGATTAATTAATCCTGCCGCATTGCACAATACTAAATTTTAAAATATCATGTTCTCCTGTCGGCTCTAGAACAAGCTGCACTATGAAATTACCTTAATGGTATTGTGAGAACTTGTCATTAGTGATGCATGTTCAAGCACGTTATCCACATCAATATTTATTTGGCCCCATTTTAGCTGATATCATTCCCATCTACTGCTCTTACTGCACACTTAGGGAGAAGGGAAAGACAAGTGACGTTTAATGCCTGTCAATAATGCCTTTGTGAGTCCCTTTAGTTAATTCAACTATCTTTAGCTGATTCATCAATGACTTTCACCTCATCATATGGGCAGAAGTGTGGATGTTCACCAATGTGAATGCACAATGTGCAGCACCATTCACAACTCTTGATTTATTGAAGCAGTCCATGCTCAAAGAAGACCTAGACAATATCCAGGCTTCGGCTGAAAAGTGGCAAGTCGTATTTACACCACACAATGTCAGGCAATGACCATCTCCAAGAAGACACAATCAAACTATCACATTCAATGGCATCCCCATCACTGAATCCAGAAATATCAACCTCCTGGGATTACCTAGGCGAAAGTGAGTACTGCTGGAGATTAGAGTCAAGAGTGCGATGCTGGAAAAGCACAGCAGGTCAGGGCTTTTGCCTGAAATGTCAATTTTCCTGCTCCTCGGATGCTGCCTGACCTACTGTGAGTTTCCAGCACCACACTCTTGACTCCCAGGACTACCGTTGACCAGAAACTGAACTTCATTTAAGTTGTATGGCTCCAAGAGCTGGTCAGAGGCTAGGGATCCTGCAGCAAGCAACTCACCTCCTGACCCCACAAAGCCTGTTCACTATCAACAAGATGCAAGTCAGGACTGTGATGGAATACTCACTTGCCTGGAATGGGTGCAGCTTCATCAACACTCAAGAAGCTTGACACCATCCAAGGTAAAACAAGCTGCTTGATTGGCACTGCATTCACAAACATCCACTCCTTCCAGCACCCACGTTCAGTAGCAACAGTGTGTATTATCTTCAAGATACTAACTGCAGAATCTCACTACGGTTCCATAGATAGCATGTTCCAAATCCATGAAACCTCGAATCATAGAACCCCTACAGTGCAGATAGAAGTCATTCAGTTCACTGAATCTCCCCTGATCCTCCAAAGGCCATTCCACTCAGACCCAACCCCTTACACTATCCCTGCGACCCCGCATTTACCATGACTAATACACCTATTCTGCACATCCCTAGATTATCATCCATATGGACCAGGGCAGCAGAGAACACCTGCAAGTTCCCCTCAAAGCCGCTCAACAAACTGACTGAGAAATATGTTGCTATATCTTCATTGCTGCCGAGTCAAAATCCTGGCGCTCCCTCCATAATGGCATTGGGAGTCTACCTACAGCACATGGACAGCAGTGGTTCAAGAAAGCAGCTCACCATTACCTTCTCAAGGGCAACTAGGATGGGCAATAAACATTGGCCCTGCCAATAAATTAGGCACCTCATGAATGAATTTGAACAGAAGGTGATTTATGAAGAGAATTCTACACTTGTCCCTTCGATATGCAGGGATCATTTTTTTTCCTCAACATTTATCTGTCACTTTCACCAAAGAGAATAAAGAATCTCCTCTGGCCCTTTATTCCACAGTTCAGTTGTTTGTCTAAGGAAAGTAACATTTTTCCTGGTGTTAGAAAGTTTTCTGGACTACATTCTGAGAGAACAAGTTACTCCCCATTTTTGGCTTCACTGGGTGACCCCTTACTCTGAGATCATGCCTTCTGGTCCTAGACTCTCCCACAAGTGGAACAACTTCTCTGCATCAATCTTGTCAAGTCCCCTAAGAATCTTGTTTTCAGGAAGGTTGCTGTCTAAGGAAAGTAATATTTTTGCTTAGTGTTAGAAAGTTTCCTATTTCTGGAAAACAGCCAGCGCTGCAGGTCAGATATAAGAAGGGAGCGAAATGGTTTACAATTATATAGTATCATTAGTGACCTCAGGACACCCTCATAGAACTCGACGGCCAATGAAGAATTTTGAAATGTAATGTCCAGAAATATGGCAGCTAATTTGTATTTCAAGCATAGTTTTGATACATAAGACCACAGGACATAGGAACTGAAGCTTAATCAAGGCTTATTCACCTTTCAATGATATTATCCCTGATCTGATAATTTTCAACTCCACTTTCCTGCCTTTTCCTCACTCCTCTTGATTTCTTTATGGATTAAAAATCTTCCATCTCAGCCTTGAATATACCGCAATAGTCCTTTGTGGTAAAGAATTCCACAGACTGATTACATTCTGAGAGAACAAGTTACTCCTCATTTTTGTCTTCACTGATGCTCTGATGCCAATCACTACCAGCTTGTGGTTGAAATTTCTCTTATTCACTCATGAGACGTGGGCATTACTGGCTGGGCCAGCGTTTTTCATCCATCCCTACTTGCCCTTGAGAAGGTGATCAGGAGCTGCCATCTTGAACTGCTGTACATACGTCATAATGCCTTGAGGGAGGGAATTCCAGGATATTGGCCCAGTGACCGTAAAAGAACAGCAATATGTTTCAGGATTGCGAGTGGTTTGGTGGGTAACTTACAGTTTGTGGGTTCCCATGTATTTACTGCCCTTGACCTTCCAGGTAGAAGTGGTTGGGTTTGAAAGGGGCTGTCTATGGATTGCTGCCATTGATTTGAGACCACCACCCTCTTTCCTCGTTTGAGTCTGAAGCCCCATTTCATTTACAATGATAAAGAAAAACCGTAAGTGAATCTTAATATGAAGAGGTTCTTGGCTTAATCAAGATATAGATTATTACCTGATTACAAACAGGTACAAACGACATCAACAATTTAAACTGAGACCTGTGATTATAGGTCTCACCCTAAAAAATCATGAGATGTTGGGTCTTCCCCACCCAAATCCTTATGACATTATTAGATTTGGTGGAGCTTAATACCATCTTTAACATTAACTCTTTTAGAGGTTGGATCGCTCAGCATGTAAGGAGAACTAGCCATTTGGATACAGAACTGACTGGAAGGTAGGAGATTGAGGGTAGTGGTGGAGGGTTGCTTTTCAGACTGGAGGCCTGTGACCAGTGGTGTGCCATAAGGATCGGTGCTGGGTACACTGCTTTTTGTCATTTATATAAATGATTTAGATGTGAATATAGGAAGTATGGTGAGTAAGTTTTGCCGATGACACCGAAATAAGAGGTGTAATGGACAGCAAAGAAGATTATCTCAGAGTACAACGGGACCTTGTTCAGATGGGCAATGGGCTGAGGAGTGGCAGATGATGTTTAATTTAGATAAATGCGAAGTGCTGCATTTTGGGAAAACAAATCTTAGCAGGACTTATACGTTTAATGGTAAGGTTCTAGGGAGCGTTGCTGAACAAAGAGACCTTGGAGTGCAGGTTCATAGCTCCTTGAAAGTAGAGTCACAGGTAAACAGGATAGTGAAGAAGGTGTTTGGTGCATTTGTCTTTATTAGTCAATGTGTTGACTATAGGAGTTGGGAGGTCATGTTGCAGCTATACAGGACATTGGTTAGGCTACTTTTGGAATACTGCATTCAGTTTGGTCTCCCTGCTATAGAACAGATGTTGTGAATTTTGGAAGGGTTCAGAAAAGATTAATGAGGATGTTGCCAGGGTTGGAGGGTTTGAGCTACAGGGAGAGGCTGAATAGGCTGAGGCTGTTTTCCCTGGAGCGTCGGAGGATGAAGGGTGACCTTATAGAGGTTTATAAAATCATGAGGCGCATGAATCGGATGAACAGACAAGATCCTTTTCTGAGGGTATGGGCGTCCAAAACTAGAGGGCATTGGTTTAAGGTTAGAGGGAAACACTTAAAAGGGACCTAAGGGGCAACTTTTTCATGCAGAAGGTGGCACCTGTATGGGATGAGCTGCCAGAGGAGGTGGTGGATACAAAAAACTGCAGATGTTGGAATCCAAAGTAGACAGGCAGGAGGCTGGAAGAACACAGCAAGCCAGGCAGCGTCAGGAGGTGAAGTCGATGTTTCGGGTGTAACCCTTCTTCAGGACTGGGGCCTGGAAGTGGTGGAGGCTGGCACAATTACAACATTTGGATGGGTACATGAATAGGAAGGGTTTAAGAACAAGAACAAAGAACACCAAGCCTGTGCCAATCCAGATCCTCTAGAGGGATGTAGGCCAAATACTGGAAAATGTGACAAGATTAATTTAGGATATCCAGTTGGCATAGATGAATAAGACGGAAGGATCTGTTTCTATGCTGTAACTCCCTGTGACTATATGACTCGAACAAAGCCCTTATTCCAAACTGGCCAAGTTTTATTCCACCATTAACATGGCAAAAGCGGATTTTCTAGTCGTTATCACACTGAGTTTGCTGTGCATAAATTGGCTGCGATCTCCCAAACATTACTACAGTGACCGATCTTCCAAAGCACTTCATTGCTTTCAGGCAGCTGGGCCGGGATCCATCTGGGAGAACAAACATAAACAGATAAAAGCAAGACAGGCAAAAGGCCACAAAATGAGGTTGCATGCAGAGCTTAAACATAGAGACCAGTGCCAGTTTAAAATCAAACCTGAATCCTGCGTAAAGCTGGTGTATGCGCTTTGAGATGCGTGTAAAACTCAGAAGGCACAGACTTTGGAATGAATTTTTGTTTGGGTATACACACAATTTGAACTTTTCAGAGCAAATCTGATTTTCCTCGACTTGCTGCACACTACTTTCTTCTGGCCTTTCGGTGGGTTGGGAACGTGAGAGTAAAACACACACCCACTCCCACTGAGATTGTGTTTCCACTTTATGCACACCCCAGCATTGTGATTTTAAAAAATCCAGACAAGGTCACACATGAGTCAAATGGCTGGACTCACAATAACATGCTCTCAAAAGGAAAACCCAGCCACTTGTTTGTATTATAAATGCCAAGCTGGAGCAGCATCAAATCATAGAAAGACCTAGATTTGCTGTAACGTGCCAGTAGACTTTAAATATACAATTCAATATATTCAGAATAAGAAAAAGACTCCTTGCAGCATTAATTAGTGAATTTGAAATGCTAAAGACAGCCATTAATAGTATTATTTGCACATGGAGGAGGATCGTAACTTAGTTAAACCTGAATTTTCAAGTGCTTACAATTAGATACATATTTTGATTGCTTTGTGCTTGCAGGGGAAGAATATTGAAATAGGAAGGATATTTAATATACACAAAAGTACTAACCAGCTGCATCAGGGGATGTGACTTTGGCATGAATGGAGACTGCAACCAAACCAAACACACACTACTTCAATGGAATGAATGAGTTAGGCTGAATCACAAACAACAGAAGCTTGAATGCCGACAGTGTGGAAGCTGGGCCATTCCGCCCATCGAAACCACATCGATCTCCAGAGACCACCCAGATCCACCCCATCCCTGTAACTCCACCTAGCTGCACATCACTAGACTGTGGGAGGAAACCCACACAGATGCAGGGAAAATGTGAAATCTCCATGAAAACAGTCACAGAGTCATAGAATAATAGAGATGTACAGCACAGATACAGACTCTTCGGTTCAATTTATCCATGCCGACCAGATATCCCAACCCAATCTAGTCCCACCTGCCAGCACTTGGCCCATATCCCTCCAAACCCTTCCTATTCATATACCCATCCAGATGTCTTTTAAATGTTGTAATTGTACCAGCCTCCACCACATCCTCTGGCAGCTCATTCCATACACGTACCACTCTCTAAGTGAAAAGGTTGCCCCTTAGGACCCTTTCAAATTTTTCCCTTCTCACCCTAAACCTATACCCTCTACTTCTGGACTCCTCCACCCCAGGGAAAAGATTATGTCTATTTACCCTATCTATGCCCATCACCTTTATGAGGTCACCCCTCAGCCTCCGATGCTCCAGGGAAAACAGCCCCAGTCTATTCAGCCCCTCTCTATAGCTCAAATCCTCGCGCCCTTGCAACACCCTTGCAAACCTTTTCTGAAACCTTTCAAGCTTCACAACATCCTTCCGAAAGTCACTCAAAGGTGGTATTGAACCTTGCTGCTGTGAAGCAATAGTGCTAACCACTGAGCTACCGTAGACTCCTGAGGTCTGAAGAAAGACAGCTGAGAGACTTCCACGGAAGGTATTAACAATATATAGAAAAGGTAAATCAAGGTTAATCACGGAAGGGAAATACATGAACAATGGAAAACCAGGGAGAGGACAAATTATAGCTTATGTCAGGAAAAATCTCAGCACCATCAATATTTGAAAACCTGCCCAGTGGAATAAATTTAGATGAATTCAAGATCTAATTGCATGACACAATAGGGAGTCTTCTGGTGGACAGGTAAAATATATTGGTTCTGGTGATCACTATCTAGCATTTTGTTGTGGATGTTGTGAAACTTGAAAGGGTTCAGAAAAGATTTTCAAGGATGTTGCCAGGGTTGGAGGGTTTGAGCTAAAGGGAGAGGCAGAACAGGCTGGGGCTGTTTTCCCTGGAGCATTGGTGGCTGAGGGGTGACCTTATAGATGTTGATAAAATCATGAGGGGCATGGATAGGATAAACAGACAAGGTGTTATCCCTGGGGTGGGGGAGTCCAGAACTAAAGGGCATAGGTTTAGGGTGAGAGGGGAAAGATATGATAGGGACCAAAGGGGCCATTTTTTCACACAGTGTGTGGTGCGTGTATGGAATGAGCTGCCAGAGGAAGTGGTGGAGGTTGGTACAATCGTAACATTTAAAAGGCATCTGAATGGGTACATGAATAGGAAGTGTTTAGAGGGGTGTGGCCAAGTGCTGGCAAATGTGACAAGATTAGGTTAGGATATCTGGTCAGCATGGTTGAGTTGGACCGAAGGGTCTGTTTCCATGCTGTACATCTCTATGACTCTATTTTGGTTGGAACTGGAAAATTCTTACAATGAGACTTTACATGTCTGTATAATCACAGTAACAGTACTTGAAATAAATGTGCACATTCATCAGCATGGTATTGTGAAGAAAAAGCTGTTATTTCCATTGCACCTCTGATATATTCAGGTCAATAATCATCTTTGGAGGCCAGTGACACAAACAACTGCAGAAGGTCCCCTGTAAGGAGGGATTGTCTTATGAACAAAAATTAAACAGGTTGGGACTCTACTCACTGGAGTTTAGAAGAATGGGAGGTGATCTCATTGAAACGTATATGGTTCTTAAGGGGTTGACAGGGTGAACGCTGAGATGACGTTTCCCCTTAGGGGAGAGTCAAGGACCAGAAGGCATAGTTTCAGAATAAAGAGGTAGCAATTTAAGATAGACAAGGAGGTACTTCCTCTCTCAGAGTATTGCTAGTCTTTGGAGCTCCTTGCCACAGAGAGCTGTGGGGCCGAGTCTGTGTGTATATTTAAAGATCAGATTGATTCTTCATCAGGACGGGAATTGAGGGAGAGAACAGAAAGTGAATGTGAGGAGTGTTAGATCAATAATAATCAATAATAATAATCCTACTGAATAGTGATGCAGGCTTGAGGTGTTGAGTGACTTACTCCTGTTTCTATTTCTTCAGTCTTAAACTGTAAGGTCCCACAAATCAAAAACAAATGGCCTCTTTACTCTTTTTTGTTTGGTGATCACTGAAGGGTAAACATTAAACTGGTCACCAGGAGAAACCGTGATCTTCCTCAAACAGTGCTTCACCAGATTGGCAGATCCTCAGTTTAGTATCTTGTTGAAAGGCAGCATCTCCTGCAGCCCATTGCTGGCTCTGCACTGTGTGAAAGAGGCCCATGCCAATGATGCTCGATAGCTCATTACTCGAATATGATTGAAAATGATACTCATCAAATACCTTCCATCTACTTAATGCCTCTTAGCATAGCACTACAATCATTAGTGTGAACAAGCAACTCATTACACAATGGCACAGTGCAATGGAGCCCTAGTACCACCTAATAAGAGCAAAGCACGCCACCAGGCCCTTCAGCTAACCAAGCCTGTGCTGACACATGATGCCTTTCTTACCTATAAACCTTTTGCCTCTACATGGTCTGCCTATTTATGTATCTGTCAAGATGCCTCTTAAACATTGCTATTGTATCTGCTTTTACCACCTCCTTTGGCAGCATATTCCAGGTGTTTCTCACTCGCTGTGCCTCTCACATCTCCTTGAAACTTTCCCCCTTTTACCTTAAACCTGTGTTCCCTAATAATTGACATTTCTACCTGGGAAAAAAAAAGATTCTGACTATCCATCCTATCCATGCCTCTCATAATGTTGCAAACCTCCATCATGTTCCCTCTCAGCCAAAACAAGTGGATTTTTCCAACCTCTTCTCATAGCTAATACCATCAAGACCAGGCAACTTTTCGGTAAACCTTATATGTACCATTTGTAAAGTCTCCAGATCCCTCTGGTAGTGTGGCAACCAGAACTGTATTCAATATTCCAAATGTGGCTGAACTAAAGTTCTACAGAGGTGCAACATGACTTGCCAATTTTTATACTCTATGCCCTGACCAATGATAGTAAGCATGCCATATCCCTTCTTCGCCACCTTATCCACTTGTATTCCTACTTTCAGGGAACTGTGGACTTGTACTCCTAAGTCACTCAGTATGTCAAAGCATCTAAGGGCTCTGCCATTTACTGTATACTTCCCTGCTACGTTAGACCTTCTAAAAGACATCACCTCACATTTATCTGGATTAAATTCCATCTGCCCTTTCTCTACCGAAGTCTCCAGCCTATCTATAAGCTGTAGTATCCCCTGGCAATCCTCCTCACCACCTGCAGCTTCCTCAAAATTTGTGTATTCAACAAACTTATTAATCATAACAATGACATTCTGCTCCAAATCACTCAGGTATGTTACGAACCACAGGGGTCCCAGCGCTGATCCCTGTGAAACACCACTAATCACAGATCTCCAGTTAGAAAAACATCCTTTCACGATTAATCAGTCTCTTATGACCAATCAGCTCTGTTTCCATCTTACCAACTCCTAGAGTCACAGAATCCTTCAACCTAAACTGCTCCATGCCGACCGAAGTGTCCATCCATTCTAACTCCATTTTCCTGCACTTGGCCCATTAAAATTCTAATCCTTTCCTATCCATATATTTCTCCAAATGCCTTTTAAATGTTGTTAATGTACCCGCCTCAACCACGTCTGCTGGCAGCTCATTCAATATGTGCACCACCCTCCGTGTAGAAAAAATTGCCCCTCAGGTTATGTTTCATTCTTTCCCCTCTAACCTTAAACTGAGGCCCTCTAGTCCTCAATTCCCCAACCCTGGGGAAAAGAGTCAGTGCATTCACCTTCTCCATGCCTCTCGTGATCTTATAAACTGCTATAAGAACCCCCCCTCAGTCTCTTACACTCAATAAAAAAAAGTCCTACCTTGTCCAACCTCTCTCAATATCTCAAACCCTTGAATCCTGGCGACATTGTTGTAAATTTATTCTGCACCCTTTACAGTTTAATGACATCCTTCGGATAGGAAGGTGTCCAAAGCTGCACACAATATTACAAGTGCAGCATCAACAACGTCTTGTGCAACTACTCATTATAGATCCCATGTGACTTCACCATTTGTATCAACCTGCCAGAAGGGACCTTGGAGATAGTGAGGACTGCAGATGTTGGAGAGTCAGAGTTGAAATGTGTGGTGCTGGAAAAAGCATAGCAGGTCTGGCAACATCCAAGCAGCAGGAGAGTTGACGTTTTGGGCATAAGCCCATCATCAGGAATGGACCTTATCAAAGGCCTTGCTAAAATCCATGTAGACAACATCCACTGTTCTGCCCTCATCAATCATCTTTGTCACTTCCTCAAAAAAAGTTCAATCAACTTTGTGGGACATGGCATCCCTCTCACAAGGCCATGCTGCCTGTCAATAATAAGTTCATATTTTTTCTAAATGTGAATAAATCTTGTTGCTGAAATTCTTCTCCAATTCTTCTCATGCGGCACGGTGGCTCAGTGGTTAGCACTGCTGCCTCACAGCACCAGGGTCCCAGGTTCAATTCCAGCCTCGGGTGACTGTCTGTGTGGAGTTTGCACATTCTCCCTGTGTCTGCGTGGGTTTCCTCCCACAGTCCAAAGATGTGCAGATCAGGTGAATAGGCCATGCTAAATTGCCCATAGTGTTAGGTGAATTAGTCAGAGGGAAATGGTTCTGGGTGGGTTACTCTTCGGAGGGTCGGTGCGGACTGGTTGGGCCGAAGGGCCTGTTTCCATACTGTAGGGAATCTAATCTAATCTAATCTAATAATTACCCGAACACTGACGTAAGATTCGCCAGCCCGTAATTTCCTGGATTATCCCCGTTCCCCTTCTCAAACAAAGGAACAACATTGGCTACTCTCCTACCCTTTGGGACCTTGTCTGTGACTAAGGAAAATACAAATATTTCATACAAGGCCCGATCCTTTTCCTCTTTCACCTCCCTCAGCATTCTGGGATAGATCCCATCTGGTGATAGGGACTTGTCAACCTTAAAGTTTTTCAAAACACCCAATACGTCCTCCTTTCTTAGATCAACATTCCCTAGAGTATCGACATACCCTTCCTGAGGCCTTCAATCACCATGTCCCTCTCCTTTGTGAATACCAATGTATAACATTTGTTAAGAATCTTACCCACATCATAGAATCCCTACAGTGTGCAAAGAGACCATTCGCTGAAAATGTGTTGCTGGAAAAGCGCAGCAGGTCAGGCAGCATCCAAGGAGCAGGAGAATCGACATTTCAGGCATAAGCCCTTCTTCAGGAAAGAGACCATTCGGCCCACTGAGTCTTCTCTGACTCCATACATAAATTTCCTCCTTTGTCCTTGTGTGGGCCTACTCTTTCCCCAGCTTATATATGGATAAAAATCCTTGGAATATTCCTTAATCTTGTTTGCCGAAGTCATTTCATGGTTCCTTTTAGCCCTCCTAACTCCTTTCGTACGTTTTGATTAGATTCCCTACGGTGTGGAAACAGGCCCTTCGGCCCAACAAGTCCACACTGACCCTCTGAAGAGTGACACACCCAGACCCATTTTTCCCTGACTAACGCACCAAACACTACGGGAAATTTAGCATGGCCAATCCACCTGACCTGCACATCTTTGGACTATGGGAGGAAACCTGAGCACCCGGAGGAAACCCACGCAGGAAACCCTGCTTTCTTCATATTCCTTGAATGCTCTGTCTGTCTGAGCTTCCTAACTCCTTTTACTTTCTGATGAAGCTCACAAATTATTTTGGCATCCAAGGTTCCTGAATCTTACCATCCTTATCCTTCACTTTGACAGGATCATGTTGGTCCTAAACTCTAATCAATTGGCCTTTAAGAAGATTCCCTCATGACAATGTGGATTTACCCTGAAACAGCCCCATTCCCATTTACATTCCCCAATTCCTGTCTATTGTTGTCGAAGTTAGCCTTCCCCCAATTTAGTACGTTCATCCGATAAAGAGTCAAGTTTTAGATTAATGTAGCAGAATGGAATTGAACATTGCCACAGGTTCTGAGAAGACTCACATTCACAGTGGGTACTATGTTAATTTGTCTCCATGTGCTGCACATCTGGTTGCATGTAAAATGGACGATTTATTTTAGCTGTGCAATAGACCAATATGTGAGATCAGAACTGACCAGCTTAACTACATATATTAAGAAAAAAAACAGAAACACAAAGAAATGAGAAAGAGACTGACAAAAGGCAGCACATTGGCTTTGTGGTTAACACAGCTGCCTCACGGTGCCAGGGACCTGGTTTTGATTCCAGCCTTGGGTGACTGCCTGTGTGGAGCTTGCACATTCTCCCCGTGCCTGCGTGGGTTTCCTCCGGGTGCTCCAGTTTCCTCCCACAGATGTGCAGGTTAGGTGGATGAGCCATTGCAAATGCAGGGATAGGGTGGGTGTGGGTTTGTCTTGGTGGGATGTCCTTTGAAGGGTCAGTGTGGACTTGTAGGGCTGAATGTCCTACTTCCACATTGTCGCGATTCTTTGAAATCAGACAGATACTAAGAAAATAGTTGAGGAGAGGATATTTGTAGAAATTGAGGAAAAATCAACAGAGAATGACAAAAAGAGAAATTTACACTGGGTTATTAATTTGTTTGATGATCGTTACAATTGATTTTCCCTTCTTGTCCTCACTGACCTGCAGGATGTCTTCAGATATTAATTTAGCTGCTTACAGGTACTGTTACAGTGTATGGACACCCATTTACTTTATTTGGCCAGGACCTTGTCTCTAGTCAGTACTTTGGGCACAAATCACTCAAGACCAAGCCTTAAACTAACGCCACCAATCTATGGCATGAGGCAAGTCAAGCTGGACTACACAGGTCCAACTGCTTATTTTTCCTATTTCAAAAAGAGAAATACTGCTGAATCTTCTTGTCTGGCATTCATCAGAACAAATGCAAGAATGCCAGATTTCCAAACAGTCACAACAATTTCTATGACAGGAGAAAAGATTTAGAAAATCAACTCTGATTAGCCGAGATATAACCATGGAGAAAGCAATACATCCGCACAGGCTTTGTAAGCTCCCATGTAAATCAAAGAGTGTGCAACATGCTCACTTTTCCTTTCGTATAAGTTGTTGTGATAATTCAAAATTTGGCATTCATTTTTGCATTTGTCTTGGGAAGTTAAGGTCCAAAAAGTTTTGGCAGCCTCTCTCTCTTTCCTGCAATATTCAAATTCTGTACTACCAAGCGATTGTTTCCTTCATGTATTATTTCATAAAGTTACTCAAAAAATGATTTAAAGAAAACGCTTTAGAGAATTAGCAAGGGTCCAGTGAACCCTGATAACTATCTGGATAGTACTTGCAAGCAAGCTGTTTTATATGAAAACATTCCAAAGAACATTGTGCTCATTAACAGTTCTGGGATAATGATTACTGTCCCAAAAGAAGAGCATTAGCAATCAGAACTCCTCGCTGCTAATGAAACAAAATGATGTTATCGCTGTTTATTATCAATCATTCCTGTGTTTACGTTTTCCATAATCTGCTTAGCATTTTCTATGTCAGCACATTGGGCCCAAGTCTCAAATGTTTTTCTTTTAATACGTGAATTCTGAACTCGCCCTGAAGTTTCAGTTTCCTTCTGCTGTTTTTCGACTGGAACAAAAATGGCCCAGTACGAGTGGTCTCTATCTGCTTCAAATGCACGTGGGTGTTGACCTATCTCCAAGGCCATGTTTGCTGATACCCGCAACCATGGGCAACTGTGCATGCGTGCAATTCCAGACCCATTGCATCATGTGTACAACTTACATGTCACCACAGCCATAAGCAAAGGCCACACTGCACATATGCAAGAAGTGGTGCATTTTTGAAATGGGGTTCAGCACGAGTGAGGACACTGAACAGGGTTGGGTGAAGGTGGGTTGGGAGGGAAGTGGGAGAGAGAATAGGAATCGAGACGAGATGGGAACTCATGAATGGAAGGGTGGTGGATGGAAACAGCAGGTGGAATGAGGACCCAGGACCCGGGTCCTGTTCTCTGCTTCCTCCCTCTCCCAAGGCTACGTCCAGCCCGAACCCAATAGGTTCATATGCCCTGGTGTCAACAAACACAGTCTACCTCCAATTCTTCCACCATCAAACAGATGACGGAAGCATTGAGAGTCTGGGCCATAAATATCCTCTGATGAACAGCAGAAAGCAATGCATTTCTAACATTCATCTGAACATCCTGTCCCTGTCATTTTAAAGTAAGCAGTCACCTCATTTATTTCAATTAAAGGTGCATTCAATATTCAAACTCTGCGGCAATCTTTCTCAGTTTAAACAGTAATATTTCTAAATCACCTTTGCTTAACAAACCAAGTGTGAGTTATTGAAAAGCTATTTTGAATGTCCTCATATCATCAGGGGAAGTGGATGCAATGAGAAAATCAACCCTGGAACTACATAAATGGTATGGATATCAAAGTCCAAGCAGATATTGGTCAAATTTGCTGATAACATATTTGCAGAGAAAAATACAAAGGAATGTGACAGATGATTCACAACTGTAAGTGGGCAAGTAGGTGGCAACTGAAGTTTAACATTCAAAACTTTGAACATCCTGTCAATGGAATTAATTGGTATAGTGAGAGCTGAAAACAGAGCTTTAAGTAAAATGGAAATGTCATTTTCAAGGTAAGAAAACTTAAATGAATATAGTGCCTGCAGAAATACCAAGACACTAAACAGTCAATGACATTTTTTTTAAGAAATCAGTGCTGTTTTAAAGGCAAATTAGATCATAAATTTTCATACAGAAATGCACAGCAAACAAAAATTAGGTTAACATAAAGGTAATCATTTCCACTGTTGATGGTTCAGGAATAAACATTGCCCACATCCTCTTCAGACAGTGCAACAGGATCTTATGCATCTACCCAGCTAGTCAGCACCTCAGTTTGACACAAACTGATGGTAGCTCTGAGATTGCAGCACTCATTGGTTCTGCAGTACATTGTCAGCTTCAAGTACTCAACTATCCGTGCAGGAAGATCTCCCGGGTAATGCCACGCACAACAGCATTTCATATTGATGTCAATCTCCAATGAATGCTCTACATGTGCATTGCATTGCACAGCACCTTAAATCTGTACATTCCCATAAATGAGATTGCCAGAGCTGGGTCTTGGATGGGGTGAGATGGAGGGACACAGGCACTGTTGAGATGCCGATAGTCTCACACATATTGGAATCGGCTGTGTTTTTCATTTGTGCTCGGCCTAACTTTCACTCTCCTGTCGTGGTCTCCAGTTGTCTTTTTAAAAACCTAGAAGGAAGTGAGGACTGCAGATGCTGGAGATCAGAGCTGAAAAATGTGTTGCTGGAAAAGCACAGCAGGTCAGGCAGCATCCAAGGAGCAGGAGAATCGACGTTTCGGGCATAAGCCCTTCTAAAAACCTATCCACTTTGCACATAATTGAAGAACAGAGTTGCACCACACCATTTTGTGAACTGCACCAAGCATGCAGTTATCTCTCTTCAACAACTTTGTCATCTTGATCTGTTGTGGTACTTTTCATTAATTTATTCATAACATTGCAAGCCAAAAATAAGCCAGTGACTACTAAGTGCTTTCTGCTTGAAAGGATGCTGAGAAAAGTTACATTTTAAGTGAAATCTGATACTGTAAAGTGCTCTGAAAGAGGTGAGCATACAGAGGATATCACCAGTGCTTTGGGCTTAACAGCAATAATTACTGAAAACATTGGAAAAAAATAACAGTTTAGTGAGCTAAGAACAATTTTGACTGATGGACAAAGTAAAAATACTTCATTTCAATTGAAAATCAAACTCAAGAATTAATGTCTTTTAGTTTAGTACTTATTCAAGAACAGTCTAGCTGATTGGGCGATTATCTTACGAAAGACAATAGTGAAAGTTGAAAAATGGAATCATTACCCCTATTCGAGGGTGGTATGCAAAGTAGAAAAATGTTCTAAATGCAGATCTTTATTGTGTGTAGGGAAGTCACCAGTCCCAATGATAACAAAGCTGAAACTGTCCTTAGAAAATTAAGTGAGGTAGCTACATAGGAACAAAGGAATTAAGAGTGGGATCAGATAATTCAGCCCTTCGAGCCTGCTCTGCCATTTAACATGGTCACGGCTGATTTTATTCTGGTCTGAACTTTACTTTCCTGCCTGCTCCTCATTGCCTTTTACCCTGCTTTTCATCAGAAACACATAGATTTCTTTCTTGAATTTGTTGCTTGATTTTGCCTTCATTGCACCCTGAGGCAGTGACTTCCACAGATTCACAACCCTTTGAGAGAAGTAGGTTCTCCTCATCTGAACCTACCGCCTCTCACTCTATATGTATGCCCTCTTGTTCGAGACTGTCCCACAGCAGGAAATATCTTTTTTAAAGAAGTAATGAAGAGGATTAATGATGGCAGAGCATTGGATGCAATCTACATGGACTTCAGTTAGGCATTCGATAAGGTTCCTCATGGTAGACTGGTTAGCAAAGTTAGATCACATGGAATAGAGGGAGAACTAGCCATTTGGATGCAGAATTGGCTTGAAGGTAGAAGACAAGAGGGTGGTGGTGGAGGGTTGCTTTTCAGACTGGAGATCTGTGACCAGTGGTGTGCCACAAAGATCGGTACTGGGTCCATTGCTTTTTGTCATTTGTGTAAATGATGTGGATGTGAACATAGGAGGTATAGTTAGTAAGTTTGCAGATGACACCAAACTTGGAGGTGTAGTGGACAGCAATGAAGGTTATCTCGGATTACAATGGACCTTGATCAGATGGGCCAAGAATTTTAATTTAGATAAATGTGAGGTGCTTCATTTTGGAAAGGCAAATCAGGGCAGAACTTATACACTAAATGGTAAGATCCTGGGTAGTGTTGCTGAACAAAGAGACCTTAGAGTGCAGGTTCATAGTTCCTTGAGAGTCACAGGTAGACAGGGTAGTGAAGAAGGTATTTGGTAAGTTTGCCTTTATTGATCAGTGCATTGAGTATAGGAATTGGGAGGTCATGTTGTGGCTGGACAAGACATTGGTTAGGTCACATTTAGAGTATTTGCATGCAATTCTGGTCTCCCTCCTATTGGAAGGATATTGTGAAAATAGAAAGGAGTCAGGAAAGATTGATGAGGATGTTGCCAGGGTTGGAGGGTTTGAGCTACAGGAGAGGCTGAATAGACTGGTGCTGTTTTCCCTGGAGCATCAGAGGCTGAGGGATGACCTTATAGAGGCTTATAAAATCATGAACAGCGAGGTTAGGGTAAATAGAGAAGGTCTTTTCCCTGGGGTGTGGGAGTCCAAGAGGGCTTGGGTTTAGGAAGAGAGGGGAAAGATTTAAAAGGGATCTAAGAGGCAACATTTACACACAGAGGGTGGTGCGTATATGGAATGAACTGCCAGAGGAAGTGGTGCAGCTGGTACAATTACAACATTTAAAAGGTATCTGGATGGGTATAAGAATAGAAAAAGGTTTAGAGGGATATGGGCGGAATGCTGGCAAATAGGATTAGATTTTTATTGGCTAACAGATTGAAGGGTCTGTTTCCGTGCTGTAGATCTCAATGACTCTCTGACTCTATGAAAGTGGGGACCCATAGACACTTCTGCACAGTGAACATGCAAAATGGCTGCAAATACAGTTAATCTTTGGGCCAATACACTGAACTTTGAGGGCATTCGCAAGACTGAGGTTCTACCCTCTGGCAAACGTTGCATCTTTTCTTCATTCGCGACTTTCAAATCAGTGTTTGTGCTAAATGGAATTTCCAGAAATTGACACATGGTACAAATTGTTTTAAAATGAAAGGTAGGCCCAGAAGCCATATGAGCATACAAAGTGTTGCTAGCATTTGAGCTCCAGAAGATTAGACTTAGTGCAATGTTAAAGCTGATGTGTCAGTCAGCAATGAAGGCCCCAACCAAATTTCAAAGTGAAGCTTCCAAACTCTGTCTCTCTGTCAAGCAACTGACTTCAGAGTACTCTAACCCCCTTAACTGCTGCAAATGTGCAGTACACTTCCACCTTTTATGTTCTGAATCGTACTGACCACAATGGCATGGACTCTCAGCTCAGTCGAATGTAACAGTGACAACTCCGCAATCAGTCTGATTGCCCTCTAGCTGAGGGGGAGTTCAACCCAGATTTGCTGTTGCTAATGTTGGACACAGTAGTGTCAAGGCTACATAGTGGGCCAATTAACCCGTGGGCTAGATTAGTAATCCAAGCAAAGCAAGATCCAATCCCATCACAGCCATTGGAAAATTTCAGTTTTTAACAGTGATCTGAAAATTCTCAGAAAAACCAATTTCAGCAAAAGTGTCCAAAAGATTGTCCGATTATTGCAGAAATTTAAATGGTTCACAAATATACTTTAAGGAAGAGATCTGAATATTCTCATAAAAAGCGATTTCAGCAAACATCTCTGAAAGACTGTTTGATTATTACAGAAGTTCAAATGATTCACTAATGTGTTTTCAGGATGGGCACTTTACTGTCTGGCAAATATGTGACTCCTGCCCTACGTCAATGTGTGTGTGGAGCCTTTACTCCCTTTTGAAATGAGTAAGCAACTGATTCAAACAGCTGCAGCATTGTTGGAGACAAAGGTTCCCAAAACATGGGTCACGGCGAGAGCAATAGAGGCTGTGAACTCTGGCTTGAAGACTGAAATTTATCAGTTTTGGGATTAGCTGCAACACCCCTTCGAGTATGTGTGCTTTGTTTTGTTGATGGCCATAGCCTAATGCAGGAGGAAGTGAGGACTGCAGATGCTGGAGATCAGAGTTGAGAGTGTGGTGCTGGAAAAAACAGCAGGTCAGGCAGCATCTGAGGAGCAGGAGAATCAATGTTTCAGGCATAAGTCCTTCATCAGGAATGTGAAGGGGAAGGGGGCTAAGTGGGGGGTGGGTGGAAGTGAGGTGGGGGGGGAAGTAGGATGGTGATAGGTGGATAAAGGTGGGAGGTAATCGTGATAAGTCGGTGGGGATGGTGGTATGGATAGGTGGGAAGGGAGACGGACAGATCAAGAGGCTTATGCCCGAAATGTTGATTCTCCTGCTCCTCAGATGCTGCCTGACCTTCTGTGCTTTTCCAGCACCACACTCTCGACGCACAGTCTACTGCAATGAGGTCCAATCACTGGCAATAACAGAAAGTGCAAGGAGGTAGCTGCTTTTTTTTATATCTGTGCCCCTGCTGTTTGAATACCCAACCCACCTCCCCCCACAACTTTCACTCTGGGATTGCACCAGATGTGAAGTATTAAGATGCGGTGAATGGGGTGGGGGGGGTGGGTTGTTGGTTTATGTATTGTCGATACCGAACAGCGGCTTAACCAAGAGTCCCACTACCACCACCACCTTTACTGACCTGCTGGAGTAGAGCAATAAACATTGGCATTGCTCACAACAACTATGTCCCAGTAGGAATCCTTTTAGGAATTTTATTTTTAGATCCAGTGACTCCTATTGGAAAGCATGAAGATGCAGGAACATCTGATGAGGTAAGGGGGTGATTGTAGATGATGCTCTCCCCTCCCCCCCAAAGTGATCTTGGGAAGGTGGTGGTATCACTGGACTTTAACCCAGAATTCCAGGCCAAAATTCCAAGACATGGATTCAATCCTACCATGCGGGATGGATGAATTCAACAAAACAAGATTTGGAATAGCAAGCTAGCCTAATGCGACCACTCTTGATTGTTGTAAAAACCATCCAGTTTTGGGAGGGAAATCCATTGATTGTTGTAAAAACCATCCAGTTTTGGGAGGGAAATCCACCATCCCTACCTAGTTCAGCCTACACGTAACTCCAGACCCACAGAAAGGTGGGTGACTCTTAGCTGACCTTAAGGCAATGAGAGGTGGGCACTAAATGCCAGCCCAGCTGGTGACGACCACATCTCATGAACGAATTAAAAAAAAATGGATAACTGTGAATGGGTTCAATCGTCAATCAAGCAAATTAACAATTCCAGATTCCTGGAGTCAAAATGGGTCAAAATAAAAATGACCGAGCTGTTTAGCAGATGTCTTTTCAGCAACAGTCAAAATGACTCTGAACTCGAGCTAAATAAAATTGAATTACTTCCATGGTGCTGTAACTTTAATCTGTCGCTCTGCGTTCCTTTTAACAACAGAAAAGACCTAGATTATTTGTTTCACTTTGCCTCAGTATGTAAAATGAGGCAGGTTCAAGAAAAGGTCAGAGGTGTGTTTGTTTTCAGTTACCAATGGTTTCAGGGCAGCTTCATGATAAATCTCAAGACATAATAAAAGAAAGAGGAAGTAAATAATCAAAGTCACTTTGAAATACGGTCTTTAGGAACAGCACTCAGACAATAAACTAAAAATGACATCAACCTGCTCTGCTCTTGTATATAGGTCAAAGAAATGCCTGCACATTTAAAAACAAATCCCACAATATTGTTTCCCACAGATACATCAGTAGAAAGAAAATTGTGCAAACAAACAAATTCAGTGGGCTGAGAAAATGCACCACTTTTTCCCACTCAATTTCCCATTCCCGAGATTCACCCGTCCTTTTCCCTGTTGCTGGCCAATCACCTTTGGCATTGCTCATGACAGTCAATGCATACAGTAAAATGTTACATTGTGTTTCAAGGCATCATCATCCTGCTGATGTGTTTAATTGGGTTAAACTGTTGGAAAAAATACAAACTAATTTCTTCAGGGGGTCACCTGAGATGAGGTTCAACCCAGTACTTGTAATTACATGGTTCCAAGTCAGGAGAAACTGGAATGAAATGACTTCCTTTCTCCAATATCTTCAAACTTGGCCACCCAAGGTGTAATGGAGAGGTGGCATATTGTATACACGTTAACAGCATGAAAAGGAAAATACTGATGAAGAGTCACCAGGCTTGAAATGTTAATTCAGCTTTCTCTGCATGGGACTGCTAGGTTTCTCCAGCATTTTCTGTTTTTATGTATTTGCTCTTCTTCAAACGGTGACACGTGGTTTTTATGTTGGTGTAACAGAGCAGAGGGCACATGGGTGTAATATCCCATCTGGAAAAATTACACCTCTGACAGTGCAGCACTCCCACAGTATAGCACCAAAGTACTGGCCCTGAGCTCATGCCTCTGAAGTGTGCCTTGAACCTGCAGCAATCTGGGTCACAGGCAAGGAAACAACACTGGCTGCTCTGACTGTCGCATCTATACAATTCCCAGCCTGAGCTCCGTCACAGCCACTGAACTCCTGATCTCATTATAATGTTGCTCCAATTGGCAATGGCCAAGAGATGGGGTGAGAATGACTATTCTTGATGTTAGAGACAAAACAACTGTACATGCTGGAATCAAACATAGACAGGCAGGAGGGTGGAAGGAAACAGCAAAACAGGCAGCATCAGGAGGTGAAGAAGTTGACATTTCGGGTGTAATCCTTCTTCAGGACTGGGGTGGGTGTAAGTGCAGCTGCAGCTAAAGGGGATGGCAGGTCTAGAGTGGTGAAGTGGGGACAGGTGAAGACAGGTAACGGGTACGATCTTGTTGGTGGCAGGGAGCAGTGGAATGGCTAACTGAGCATTGCCATCGGGTCAACAAGGGCAGACCGGATCTCCCAAACACTGCCCATTTCAATTATCCCAACCAATCCCTTTCTAATATGACCATCCTTGGCCTCGACCATTGTCAAAACAAACCACAGCTCCTATTAGAGTCATAGAGGTGTACAGCATGGAAACAGACCCTTCGGTCCAACTCGTCCATGCCGACCCAATCTAGTCCCACCTGCCAGCACTTGGCTCATATCCCTCCAAACCCTTCCTATTCATATACCCATCCTGGTGACTTTTAAATGCTGCAATTGTACCAGCCTCCACCACACCCTGTGACAGCTCATTCCATACACGATCCATCCTCTGTGTGAAAAAGTTTCTTCTTAGGTCTCTTTTATATCTTTCCCATCTCACTCTAAACCTACACCCCCAAGTTCTGGACTCCCCTATCCCAGGGGAAAGTCTTTGTCTATTTATCCTATCCATGCCTCTCATGATTTTACAATCCTCTATAAGGTCACCCCTTAGCCTACGATGCTCCAGGGAAAACAGCCCCAGCCTACTCAACCTATAGCTCAAATCCTCCAATCCTGGCAACATCCTTGTAAATCTTTTCTGTATCCTTTCAAGTTTCACAACATTCTTCCAATAAGACAGAGACCAGCATTGCACACAATATTCCTAAAATGGCCTACTCAATGTCCTGTACAGCCGCAACATGACCTCCCAACTCCTGTAAACAATATTCTGACCAATAAAGGAAAGCATACCAAATGCCTTCTTCACTATCCTATCTACCGGCGACTCCACATTTAAGGAGTTATGTACCTATACTCCAAGGTCTCTTTGTTCAGCAACACTCTCGAGGACCTTACCATTAAGTGTATAAGTCCTGCTAAGATTTGTTTTACCAAAATGCAGCACCTCACATTTATCTAATTAATATTGGATGAACAACAGCTCATCTTCCGCCTGGGCATACTACAGCCTGGAGGACTCAACATTGAGTTCTCCAATTTCAAGTAACCTCCTTCCCAGCCTATCCCCCTCCCTTCCACTGTTCCCAGCCACCAACCAGATTCATTCCTCCCATTGACCAACCAGGTCGCACCCTCTACCTGTCTTCACCCATAGCAATGTTCACAGAGATATTTGCACAACTTAATATTATTCAAAATGCCTTAGATACTGAAGCAGTCTGTGTCCATATCCAGGAGACCTGAACAACAGTCAGACTTGAAATGATAAATAGAGTCAGAGAGATGTACAGCACGTAAACAGACCCTTCAGTCCACTCGTCCATATCAACCAGATATCCCAGCCCATTCTAGCTCCACTTGCCAGAACCCGCCCATATCCCTCCAAACCCTTCCTATTCATATACTCATCCAGATGCTTTTTAAATATTGTAATGGCACCAACCTCCACCACTTCCTCTGGCAGCTCATTCCATACACACACCATCCTCTGCAAAAACTCTGCCCCTTCAGTCCCTTTTCAATCTTTCCCCTCCCACCATAAACCTAGTTCTGGATTTCCCCACTCCAGGGAAAAGACCTTGTCTATTTATCCTATCCATGCCCCTCATGATTTTATAAACCTCAAAAAGTTCACTTCTCAGCCTCCGACAAAGCACCAGGTTATTCAGCCTCTCCCTATAGCTCAAATCCTCTGACCCTGGTAACATCCTTGTAAATCTTTTCTGAACCCTTTCAAGATTCACAACATCCTTCCTATAGCAGGGAGGCCAGAATTGCATGCAGTATTCCAAAAGTAGATAAACAATGTCCTGTATAGCCGCAACATGACCTCCCAACTCCTATACTCACTGCTCTGACCAATAAAGGCAAAGATACCAAACGCCTTCTTCACTATCCTATCTGCCTGCAGCTCTACATTCAAGGAACTATGAACCTGCATTCCAAGGTCTCTTTGTTCAGCAACACTATCTGGGACCTTTCCATTAAGTGTATACGTCCTGCCCTGATTTGCCTTTCCAAAATGCAGCATCTCACATTTATCTAAATTAAAGTCCATTTGGCACTCATCGGGCTATTAGCTGATCTGATCAAGAGCACATTATACTCTGAGGTAACGTCTTTGTTGTCCACTACACCACTGATTTTGTTTTCAATAGAAGTAATATTTGTACCACACAGGTGCCAGCAATGACCATCTCCAACAGGAGAGAATTTGACCATTAGTTCTTGACATTCAATGGCCTTACCATCACTGAATCACCCTCTATCAACTTCCTGATTTCAGCCATTGCCCAGAAACTGAATTAGAGTCAAGAGTGTGGTGCTGGAAAAGCCTAGCAGGCCAGGCAGCATCTGAGGAGCAGGAAAATCAATGTTTTGGGCAATAGCCCTTCATCAGGAATGAGGCTCGTGAGATGACCTGGGGGGTGCAGTGAGAGAGAGACTCACTGAGATCCTTGTAGAGAGAGGGGGAGAACTTCTTCAAGCTAGGTATCCTTGGGAGAGGCTTGAAACTGAATTGGACTAGCCACATTAATAATGTGATTGAAACAACCTGTACGTGGCCAGATTGCAAATTTCCAACAGATAATGCATTTCTTGACTCTAAATATCCTGTCCACCATCAACAAGGCACTGGTCTGGAATGTGATGGGTAACTCTCCATTTATCGGGATGATTGCAGTTCCAACAACACTCAGGAAACTCAACATAATCCAGGACGAAGCAGGTCACTTGATTAGCACCACATCCACCAGCTTCAGTATTCATTCCTTCCACCATTGATAAGTGGCAGTAGTGTGTACTGTCTACAAGATGCACTGCAGCAACTCACTAGGGGCTCTTTTGACAGCACTGGTCGTGGCCCTTCACCTCTTCCATCTAGAAGGGCAAGAGCAGCAGAAATAAGGGAACACCCTGCAAATGCTCCTCCAAGTCACTTATCATCCTGACTTGGAAATATATCACCATTCCTTCAGTGCCTCGGGGTCAAAACCCTTGAATTCCTTTCCTAAGGTCTACCTACATCAAATGGACTGCAGCAGTCCAAGGAGGTAGATCACCACCACCTTCATAAGGGGAATTAAAGATGATTAACCAATGCTCACATATCATTAATGAAAAAAATAAAAATGTGCTATTAAATTTTCTATCACGTTCCCACGTGTTATCCATAAGTTCAAGAGGTAATTACAGGTTAAGACGACCATCTGGCTCAACATAATTCATTTATCAAAAGTGATCCTAACTACCCCAATTACATCATCCAAGTCTTTTTTAAATTGAATCCAGACATTTCGCCTCGACTTCTTTATCTGAATGTTATCCTGCATTAACAGCTCAATTCTATCCAGTCGCTCATCAGAACCAATACTCAAGGGATTAACTCATGACTGCTTCCTGAAGGACTCCAACACTTCATGTCTTGGCAATGGAACTGGAATGTTACACACTCACACCAAAGTTCATTCATGACTCTCGCTATGAAGTTCACACGTGGCATAGCCACTATTTGAATTTACCAGATCTGGTTCAAGCAAGTTCACTGTGTCATGTGTTGCATTTACCAGTCTCTAGCCCCAGTGATTAGTAGCATAACCATTCATCTTGACAGCTGCTGAAAATCTGCTCATCCTTTACGTTTTTTTCTCTGTATCTACCTCTTTGCTTCTTTTTCTCATTTTGGCCTTTTTTTCTCAATATATTCCTTCCTCACTTCTGCCAACTCTGTATGTACTCATATGATTCCCACACAAATTGTAAACTGTCCATCCAGAAGCTTTCGTTCCCTTGTCTGATGATAGACAATAACACATAAAAAAAACCTTTTTTCAAAAATAATAGCACTATGCCCAGAAGAAAAAACCAGGAAAGCATACAAACTTCACAAGCAGGTCTGACTCTTCTTGTAGACTTTAAAATGGAGGTCAAGTATGGTTATTTCTAAGTTTTTTTTAACAAGCTATTCCCTCTGAGTCTTTCTTCGTCTTGGTGACTCTGTGTCCCGGGATCTGTCTCTCAATCCTGGAGAGTTAACAATGTAAGCTCTTCCCTTCTGTCCCTCCCACATCCACTTGTTTCTAATTCTGAACAATTCTCTCCATTTTCCACTTCAGATCCATTTCATTGAACTCTCCCACTGTGGGTAGTTGAGACTATAAAACCTAATTGAGTCCTCCAAAAGCACTGACCTCTAGTGGGCTCCAGGCAAAACAGTGCCATGCAGCTGAATATCTCACTGTATTTCTTTTTTGTATAGAATCCCTACAGTGTGGAAACAGGCCCTTCGGCCCAACAACCCTCTGAATAGTAACCCATCAAGACCCATTCCCCTACCCTATATTTACTCCTGACTAATGCACCTAACCTATACATCCCTGAACACTATGAGCAACTTAGCATGGTCAATTAAGCTAACCTGCACATCTTTGGATTGTGGGAGGAAACCGGAGCACCCAGAGGAAACCCACTCAGACGTGGGGAGAATGTACAAACTTCACGCAGACAGTCACCCGATGCTGGAATTGAACCCAGGTCCCTGGCACTGTGAGGCATCAATCTAAGACATCACTTCTCTTTCCCTCTCTCCACAGACATTGCCAGGTCCAGATGAGCATTGCCAGAATTTTCTATTTGTATTTCTGAACTCTTCCTCTAGCCAGATAGTTTTGGTGAAACACAAGTGAAGCTGCAGAGCACCAATTTAACAATTGTAATAGAACATCAGCAACTCAATATTGTTTTTGGAAGCCAATTGGAATTTTTAAAATGGGCTGCTTAACAAATGCGAAAGAACTTTCACTCAACACTTTTTTGTGAGGGATAGGACACTTAAAAATGAACAATAAAAATCTAAACGCCACTAGGACATGTAGCATCAGCAAATGGCATCAAGAGATGGATCATAGAAATAATTTGCTTGCCACAAGACTGATGTGATATAGTAATGTGGCTTATCAGCCTACAAGTCACCACAACCTAATGTATGTCCTCTGAAAGTCCAGCCTCCTACGTTGTTGCTGACCAATTATGTAAGGTTAGTGAGTGTGATAAGATTATTAATTCAGTGGAAAATGACCATCATGCCTATGCATAAGAAGAGGTCAGACAACGACATGTGAGTGAAAACCTTGATCATAACAACCGACAATTTAATTCTGAATTGTATTGACAAAACAAGTGTTCCAGTCTGTATCATTCTTGATGAAGATCTGGAGTGGTTCAACATGAGGAATCATGTAGGTGCTTGTACAAGCCCCAGTGTAAAACAATTGACATCAGAGAACATTCTAACAATATTATGTCTAACAAAGCAAAACGTGATACTTTGTCAACACAAGTAGCTGCTAAACATTTCAGGTTTGTTGTGGATCTTCTCTCCGTTTGCTTTCGGACCCACTAAGGTCATGAAAGATGCTAAATAAATGGGTGATTTAGTTTCGTAAGTTAATTAATCAAAGTATAGCAGCAATACATTTGAATTAAGTTAGGGATGATGACTTAGCTACGAAGTTATGTACAATCAAAGATGAGCAGATGTGCAAATCCGGCGCTCAGAGCCCACATGAGGATCAATCTTTCCTGGAAGGAATCATTATAAAATTAGATAGAAATTGCAGAAATTCATGTGGCTCCAGCAGAGTGAACTCATTCTGATTATGTGGATGGGATAGAGTCAGTATTAGAGGAAAGAATGGACTAAATCTTACGAGAAATAATTTGCCTGCCATAAAATGTGTGTGATACGCTCTGCAAAGTGTTAGTTTTATCAAGTTTCAGGTAGGGTTTCTCTCTGCAAGGACCAGTGAGTTTTCTCATGCAGTCATCCCAAACTTGCCTTATTAGGTAGGTACCACATCCCACTAGTATACAGCTCATCCGATTCGAGGGGTGGCACGGTGGCTCAGTGGTTAATACTGCTGCCTCACAGAGACAGGGAACTGGGTTGATTCCACCCTCAGGCAGCTGTCTGTGTGGAGTTTGCATGGTCTCCCTGTGTCTGTATGAGTTTCCTCTGGGTGCTCTGGTTTCCTCCCACTGTCCAAAAATGCATAGATTAGGTGGATTGGCCATGCTAAATTGCCCTTGGTAATTAGGGATGTGCAGGCTAGGTGGATTAGCTACAGGAAATGCAGGGTTAAAAGGGAGTGGGTCTGGGTACAATGCCTTTCAGAGGGTCAGTGTGGATCCGATTGACTTGTTTCCATACTGTAGGGATTCTATAATTCTCATCCAATTCTCCCACTCTCTGTAGGCAGAAATACTCACCACTGCTAGGATAATCCAGGATTTCTGGCACTGCTACCCAAATTAAAAAGCTATTGTGCACCAAGGCAGGTAATGTCAGTTCAGAGCTGTCGTTTTTCGGGCTAGAGCATTACAGGGAAATTAATGTCATTCTTTGCGAACAGAGGGTTTGGATGTTCAGGTGGGCAGAGTACTGCAGTGGAAGTACATTCTCATCCCCCGGGATTACACAGGAAGCCTTGACATCAGACCCTGCCAAACTGGTCTGAGTTCCACCTTGGTCAGTACGGTTGCAACCATCTAGAGAAATGCCCAGGAGAGCAGGATCCAGGTCCCCATTCTGCCAGAGTAAGCATCACCCTCTTCTCTCTCTCTGCTCTGTCACACTCACTCCTTCTCAGCTGCTGCATCCACCTCCTGCCAAGAACCACTGTTCTCCTTATTGCATGAAACATCTTCCTTCACTCACTCTCACTCACCTCTCTGCTGCCTACTCATTCAGTCAGAACGTTTCGTCCTTTTTCCCCCACATGCACCAGCATTAACATCTCTGTCAGCCACTTGCATATCACTCAATCCTTCCCTTTGCTTCACCCAGGGGACAATGTTCTGTAATAGCATGAAAAGATCACCAGAAGAGGTGGGGGTCTGGGCGTCCAACATTTATCTTCTGACCTCCTATGAAGAGAGGATCTGGCCCCTCACCAGTGAGGACCAAGCCTGTGGAAATGAAGAAGCAATCATGTATCAGCAGCCAAGTACAAAGTATTGTCCTTTGCTGTGCTGCTTTCTTATGAATGTACTGGTATCATGCCCAGATGTTTCCCCTGTGGGAGAACCTAGAACCAGAGGGTATAATCCCAGAATAAGGGTTTGCACATTTGAAACAGAGATGAGGAACAGTTTCTTCTCTCAGAGAGTCGCAAATCTGTGGACTTTGTTACCTGAGAGGGCCGTTGAGGTTGTTAAATTTCTTGAAGGCTGAGATGGACACTTTTTTAATCATGAAGAGAATCGAGGCCAGGGCAATGGATGTTGTCTACATGGACTTTACTAAAGTGTTTGACAAGGTCTCTCATGGTAGGCTGGAAGATTAGGTCACATGGGATCCATGAGGAGTTGGTAGATTGATACAAAATTAGCTTGGTCATTAAAGACAGAAGGTAGTTGTGGAGGGCTGATTTTCCTGACTGGAGGTCTGTGACCAGTGGTGTTCCATAAGGATCAGTGTTGTTTGTAATATATATAAATAATTTGAATGAAAGGGAAGTTAATCTGACTGGTAAGCTTGCAGACAACTTGAAAATTGTTACAGTTGTGGATAGTGAGGAAGGTTGTGAAAGATGCAGCACAATATAGATCAGTTGGAAAGTTGGGCAGCGAAATAGCAGATGGAATTTAATTGGGAAAAGTGTAAGATGATGCATTTTTGGGAGGTCAAATGCAAAAGGCGAGTTTACAGTAAATGGCTGGATCTTTAGGTGCATTAATATGCTCCTAAAGGGTGGCTCAGTGGTTAGCACCATTGCCTCACAGCGTCAAGGGACCCCGGTTCAATTCCAGCCTTGGGTGACTGACTGTGGGGAGTTTGCACATTCTCCCTGTGTCTGCATGGGTTTGCTTCTGGTGCTCCGGTTTCCTCCCACAGTACAAAGATGTGCAGGTTAGGTGTATTGACTATGCTAAATTGCCCAGGGATGTGTAGGTTAGGTGCATTAGTCATGGGTAAATACAGGGTAGGGGGAATGGGTCTGGATGGGTTAGTCTTCAGAGAGTTGGTGTGAACTTGTTGGGCCGAAGAGCCTGTTTCCACACTGTAGGGATTCAATAATATGCAGAGGGATCTTGGGATCCAATTCCAAAGTTCCCTGAAAGAGGCAAGACAAGTGGATAAGGTGGTGATATGCAGCATGCTTTTCTTCATCAGTTAGATCACTGAGCATATGCGTTGGCAAGTCATGCTGCAATGGTATAAACCTTAAGTTAGACCACATTTGGAATATTTTGTGCAGTTTTGGTCACCACACTATAGAAAGGATGTGGAGGTTTTGGAGAAGGTGCAGAAGAGGTTGAGCAGGATGCTGCCTAGTTTGGAGTGTATTAGCAATTGGACAAACTTGAATTTCTTTCATTGGAGCATCGAAGGCTGGGTGACACTCTGATAGAAGAATATAGAATTAGGAGAGGCATGGATAGAGTTTATAATTGTAGTCTTCACCCCAGGGTGGAAATTTCAAATAATAGGGGACAGAAGGTTGAGGTGAAAGGGGGAAAGTTTAAAGCAGATTTGAAAGGATGTTTTTTTAATGCAGAGGGTAGAAGGTGCCTGGTATGTAACTGCCAGGGGAGGTGGCAGAAGCTGATGTGATAGCCGTAGATAAGAGGCATTTAGACAGATACGTGCACAGGCAGAGAATAGAGGGATACAGTCCATGTGCAGGCAGGTAGGATTACTTTAGAATGGCATCATGGTTAGCACAGACATGGTGAGCTGGAGGGCCTGCACTCGCGCTGTGCCATTCTATGTTCTAAGGTTTATGGGTGCAAGGCAGGAAAGTAGAGCTAGGGTTTATCAACTCAGCTATGATCTCCTTCGTATCGCAAGGATGTTGTGAAACTTGAAAGGGTTCAGAAAAGATTTACAAAGATATTATCAGGGTTGGAGGATTTGAGCTATAGGGAGAGGCTGAATAGGCTGGGGTTGTTTCTCCTGGAGTGTTGGAGGCTGAAGGGTGACCTCATAGAGGTTTATAAAATCATGGAGGGCATGGTTAGGGTAAATAGACAAGGTCTTTTCCCTAAGGTGGGGGAGTCCAGAACTAGAGGTTATAAGTATAAGGTGAGAGGGGAAAGATTTAAAAGGGACCGAAGAGGCAACATTTTCATGCAGAGGGTGCTGCGTGTATGGAATGAGCTGCCAGAGGAAGTGGTGCAGGCTGGTACAACTACAACATTTAAAAAGCATCTGAAAGGATATATGAATAGGAAAGGTTAAGAGGGATATGGACCAAGTGCTGGCAAAGGGGACGAGAGTAGTTTAGGATATCTGGTCAGCAGGGACCGAAGGGTCTGTTTCCGTGCTGTACACCTCTATGAATCTATCTCATTGGATGAGAGAGTCAACTCTGCTCCTGCTTTTCATTAGATTAGATTCCACTCCCTACAGTGTGGAAACAGACCATTTGGCCCAAGAAGTCCACACCCACCCAGACCCATTTCCCCCTGACTAATGCACCTGACACTATGGGCAATTTAGCATGGCCATTCACCTGGCCTGCGCATCATTGGACTGTGGGAGGAAACTCACACAGACACAGGGAAAGTGCGCAAACTCCACACAGATAGTCACCCAAGGCTAGAATCGAACCCAAGTCCCTGGCGCTGTGAGGCAACAGTGCTAACCACTGAGCCACCATACGGCCTTCACTTCTATCCCTGGTTCACAAATTACTCACACCTTTGGCTTCTATGGGTATGAATGGTATCAGCATGGTCTCTGCATCCACGTGACCTTTCCTCCACATTTGAGGAAGAAGGCCCCTCTATCCCTCAGGGAATACAGCATCAAGACTGCCTCCCATTAGCTCCGACACTGACACCTCATTTGCTATTTCAGCTCGTTTAAAGTTTGCACCACCCTCTGGCGAGGAGCTCATGATGCCAACTCTGGAGCCCAATCCAGCAAGAAAGACCCAGGGGTCACTGGCACTCAGTAAACTGTTGGAGACCTGGAACATGTTCAGGTCCAGGCAGGAGAGGACCCAGCAGTGTCAGCAATCAGGTACTTTATCCAAATGCAAAGGGAGGGATAAGATCAGCAGGCAGGCTTGGCTGAGACAATGGGCAAGCTGACACCAAACTTGCAGGACTGCATCAATGTTGTTCAACCCCCACTGCCTCTCCCCCCACCTCAAGCATGTGATTGTCTCTCTGCCTTCATGGACAGGTTGACGATTGCCATAGAGGCAAAAAGTGTGGTGCTGCAAAAGCGCAGCCAGTCAGGCAGCATCCGAGGAGCTGGAGACTCAACATTTTGAGCGCATGCTCTTCATCAGGAAAGGTTGAAAGTGACAGGTTGGTGATTACCATGGAGACCTTGGCACAACGCCCTCCAATAAAATCACAATGCTGCAGACGTTGGAAACCTGAAAGAAAAAGATAAGAAATTGCTGGGCAAACTCAGCAGGTCTAGCAGCATGTGCAGAGAGGGACTCTTTCTCTGACCTGACCTGCTGAGTAGTTTTTTTTTCCTGCATCTGGTGTTATTTCTCATATAATACTTCCAGGGTCTACTGGATATGTGCACGGACCTGCACCCTATTGCCACAGCCATTGGCACCCAGTGCAAACAGCAAGCTGAGAGGGACTCGTAGAGTCAAAGAGATGTGCAGCATGGAAATAGACCCTTCTATCCAACTCATCCATGCTGACCAGACATCCTAACCTAACCTAGTCCCTTTTGCCAGCACTTGGCCCATATCCCTCTAAACCCTTCCTTTTCATATCCCCATCCACATGCCTTTTAAATGTTGTAACTGTACCAGCCTTCACCATTTCCTCTGGCAGCTCTTTCCACACAGGCACCACCCTCTGCTTGAAAAAGTTGCCCCTTAGGTCCCTTTATATCTTCCCCCTCTCACCCTAGACCTATGCCTTCTAGGTTTGACCTCCCCTACCCTAGGGAAAAGACCTTGTCTATTTACCCTATCCATGACCCTTAGTATTTTACAAACCTCTATAAAGTCACCCCTCAGCCACCAACGCTCCAGGGAAAATATCCCGAGCCTGTTTGGTCTCTCCCTCTAGCTCAAACCCTCCAACCCTGGTAACATCCTTGTAAATCTTTTCTGAACCCGTTTAAGTTTCACAGTATGTTCCTGATAGGAAGGAGACCAGAATTGCACACAATATTCCAAAAGTGGCCTAACCAATGTTCTCAAGGGACTCAAGGAAACTACCTTGTGGCAGGTGGCCCACCCTCACAGAAAACGGGGTGCATGCCAGTGGGCACTCTGCCAGAGGATGAATCACATGCAATCACTACAGAAACCTCCTCTTGATGTACTCCAGAAACAGCCAGGCTTCTCAACTCCCCCTTCAGGCCTGCAAGCCAAAGAGGACACGTCACTCTCAGGGGCAGGATCCACTCAGAATATCTGGGCCCTTCAGAGACAGAACCTCCCAGCATCACATGACCACAATCCCAAGACTAACAGCTCCACTATAGTTCAGGCTCCCTCGACCTCAGCCACAGATCCCAGAACTGCACTGAGACACAATGGAAGGAAGAGAAAGAACACTTTCTGAGGGAACAGAGGTGAAATGGGTGATACTTCACTGGAAATATGTTCTACCTTTGTTAATTTTTGTGCACTTTACATCATCAAGCGAAGATCTCTATCTCTGCAACTGCAATATTGAAGGTACAAAGTATCGCCATCCTTAATGCGACACAATGTTACATGGTCCAAAGTGTGAAAAGTTAAAAATCACACAACACTAGGTTATAGTCCAACAGGTTTAATTAGAAGCACTTAATGAAGCTGCTCCTTCATCAGATGGTTGTGGAGTATAAGATCGTAAAACACAGAATTTATAGCAAAAGTTTACAGTGTGATGTAACTGAAATTATAAATTGAAAAAGACCTGGATTGTTTGTTGAGTCTCTCATCTTTTAGAATTACCTTGTTGGATTCAGTTCTTTCATATGTAAATCCCAGAACTTTTTTAAAAGTTACATTCTCAAGTGAACTTTAGCAATTGGTGTCATATTGGCCCAGATAATGTATTAAAGGTATGAGCTTCCCTGTGTGGGACTGTCTGTATCACAATGGTCAGACTGATTCTAATCTAAAAAAATGGATTCACAGAATCTTGCATAGATTTATGCAGTTTTTGAGCAAAGTTGAACATAAGTCTGCAAGTACAGATTCACCCAACAAACTTATATGCGTATTAATGCATGTGGTTTGTGTGTGGCGTGGGGAGGGTGGGTGGGATGTTATGAGTATCTGTGAGAGAGTATGTGTATGTGTATGTGT
The DNA here is from genome assembly GCF_004010195.1 of Chiloscyllium plagiosum. Classification (NCBI taxonomy): domain Eukaryota; kingdom Metazoa; phylum Chordata; class Chondrichthyes; order Orectolobiformes; family Hemiscylliidae; genus Chiloscyllium; species Chiloscyllium plagiosum. The sequence continues at coordinate 70,229,619 of NC_057723.1, forward strand.
GTGAGTGGGAGTGTGAGTGTAAAGGGGTCTAAGTCTGTGAGAGGGTGCGTGTGTGAGTGTGGGAGTGTATGTGTGTGCGTATGAGACAGGGTCTGCATGAGTGTGTGTGTCTCTAGGACTCTGTGTGTGTGTGTAGGAGTGTGTGTGCGTGTGTATGTAGGCGTGTGTGTATGCAGGAGTTTGTGTGTGTGCGTGTGCACGCACGCCTGTCTGTCTGTGTGTATATAGTGCAACGGGGTCACCTGTAGTGTGACATGAACCAAGGTCTCGGTTGAGGCCATCCCCATGGGTACCGAACTTGGCTATCAGCCTCTGCTCAGCCACTTTTCATCATTGCAGGTCCCAAAGTCTGCCTTGGAGAACGGTGACCCAAAGGTTCGAGGTCGCATGTCCCGGACCTCTGAAGTGTTCTCCGACAGGGAGGGAACACTCCTGTCTGTTGATTGTTGTGTTGTGACCATTCATCCATTGCTGTAGCCTCTACTTGGTCTCGTCAATGAACCATGCCTCAGGGCATCCTTGCCTGCAGCGTATGAGATAGACAACATTGGCTGAGTCGCATGGTGGGAGGTGTCCCCATACATAATGGTGGTATCCGTGCCCATCACGTTCCTTCTCATCTGAACAGATCCGGTGTATGCATAGGGCCTGTCCATAGGGGATGGCTGTTTTAATATGTTTCAGGTGAAAGCTGGAGAAGTGCAGCATCATGAGGTTATCCGTGGGTTTGCGGTAGAGTGAGATACTGAGGTGCCCATCTTTGACGGAGATGCATGTGTCTAAGAATGAGACAGATACTAGAGAGTAGTCCATGGTGAGTTTCATGGTGGGATGAAATGCATTGATATCTCTGTGTAGTTGTTTCAGTGACTCCTCGCCATAGGTCCAGAGGAGGAAAATGTCACCTGGTGCATAGTGTTGGTTGGAGGTCCTGCGTGGAGAAGTCTTGTTCGAACTTGTACATGAAAAGGTTGGCATATTGGGGTGAAAATGTTGGCATATTGGGTGCAAAGAGTGAAGTGAGTACCTCCTGCACCATCTTCAGGCTGTAGGAACTTGGATGTGAGAGCTATATTGGCAACTAGAGTCAATCTTCTAGGCTGTGTGACATTGCTTGTGCATCGCAGTGGGGATTGGTTTGTAATGTTGCGTGATGTGGGGCAAGGATTTGGATTGCACATTAGAAGTTAATACCAGAAGGACACTTTCTTTTCATTCGTTCATGGGATGAGTGCATCACTGGCCAGGCCAGCCCTAATTGTCCAGAGGGCAGTTAAGAGTCAACCACATTGCTGTGGGTATGGAGTCACATGTCGGCCAGACCAGATAAGGATGGTAGTTTCCTTCCTTAAAGGAACCAGATGGGTTTTTCCTTTATGGTCCTTTCTGGACTCTTAATTCCAGATTTCTTTTATAATTGATTTGAAATTCCCCATCTGCCATGGCAGGATTGGAACCCCAGTACCCGGAATATTATCCGAGTCTCTGGATTAATAATTCAACAACACTAGGCCCTCGCCTCCCTACGTAGTGCTGGGTGGAGTGTTACAGCTTTATTGTATAGTGCTTGTAAAATGCTATTAGCCTTGGAAGAGTTTTATTCATTCAGAATAGAAGTCCCCTCCCTCACAGAATGTTACACTCACCCTGCCCACTCCAGGTTTGGCCACTGCCTTTTTAATCTCCATTGTACACTTGTTCTTTACAGCACCTTGGAAGGAAATCATGGTTACATCTCATTCAAGTATGTCTCAGCCTCAGCCTCATACCCATGGTGAAATTCTCAAATGTATGCATTCCCTTATTGATAGCTCTCCTCATCAGCACCATAGGTTTTGAATGTATCCATGTTACCCCATGACCCAGCTATTTGAACTTCATCCAATCCTGTATCGAATAGTTGTTAGATATAGTTGTGCACTTTCTGCTCATGGAACCCTGTTGACTGACAATGCCCCTCCCCCGAGAATAACCCCATTCCTTTCAATGCTGCAATATCTCCCTCATCTCTTAGGCACCTTTCACAATTATACTCCCGCCTCCATCTCAGCATTATGCCTCCAATTGAGTCCAATCCCTTGACTGACTCAACTAGACAGCCCTGACCAATGAGCAAACTCCTGACTGACGTATGCGCAGCTCCCTAACTGTATTCCAGTGACTCGCTGGACTGTATACATCAGATCCACAGGGCTGTCTATGGCCCATTCCCTGGACTGGAGAGATATAGACCCACAACTGCAAACAGCCCTAGCAGTCGACTGACCGCACCCATCCCTTCAACAGATAGCAGATGGCTGTCATTGAGTTACTGTGTTGGGACCCCCCTATCTAAAGAGTATCTACCTTGATCTGACAGCAGACTGTTCCCCTTAGACTTCGAGTAAAAGTGTCCTTGCGTCTGCATTGCAATAAAAGGGGCCATTGAGCTGCAAAGTGCAACATTGCAGGGCAGAACCACTGCGGAGGTGGGTCAGAAATGCGCCACGAGGGTGCAGTGAGGCATATTTTGAACGCCAACTTCTGTTGGTGTGAGGTGAGTGTGGTCACTGCCCATGGAGGGTGCCCTGAGACGTTGGCATTTGTTGTCCAAGGTGGCCATCTGGAAGAGCAAGCGGAAAACTGGAATTGTCGGGTAACCAATCTGACGCAGGAAACAGGAATTCTTGGTATCAAGTTTCTACCCATCAGGTTAGGGATGTGAAATTACATTTCAATGAAGCTAGAACAAGTAATAATGGAATGTCAATGTATGTTAATAGTTGCTGCTCACTAAGGAGAATCTCATTCCATCATTCTTCGTTGGAAATGAGACATTTTGATCTCAATGTTAAGAAGCTTCTCCTTGTTCTCACATGATCTCACACCTTCCCACCATGTTAATAATCACACAACACCAGGTTATAGTCCAACAGGTTTAATTACCATGGCCCATGTCACTGGGGACTGGGAAGATTGCACCTAACATCTCGATGGACAGAATGGCATTTCTTGGTACCTTACATTCTTCTGTTCAACAACACTTACTCCAGTGCAGCAGATTTCACACTCATAATCACATTCTGTAGAGTATTATATGACTTAAAAAATCAGAAAATGGCATTATTAACCAGAATAGTCTTTCAACTTTAAGACAGTAAACTGTGAGAATTGCAGCCCAGAAATAACAAAGCTAATCAAAAGCAATTGTCGTACAGGGCATCAAGACCAGAAAATATCAAAGCTGCGTGCATGTAGCTGTTATTAATATTATTGAACAATCTCTTAATGTGTCCATTACAAATTCATGATCCATTATTTTAACAGAGACATTACCTCATTTATTTCAACATTATTCTGTGTAATTTGAAGTTTCGTAATCGTAAATGAGTAAAGATGCCGAAATTAACTTTCAACGACTGAAACAATTAAAATCTAGCCTCCCTCCGTCCTCCTGCCCCGGCTTTGGGTCAATGCTACTCCATTGCATCTTCAAGACTCCTACACCCCACAAGTTCCGACTGAATCACCAGACAAAATGATGGCATTCCTCTATAATTTATTTTTACAATGAGTCATGCTGCTTAATAGAATAAGATATTTGAATAACTCAGCTGGAAGTACTCTGCATTTCACTTAGTTGATGTTACTTCCTGTGCTCAAGCCTTTTAGGACAATGTCACATGAGGAGGCAGAGGGAATCCACTCTGAAACTAACTTTCAGAGGGACTTTCAGAGCTCAGGGCCTGGCAGATGGAGATATGAACAACACTGCTGGCAGAAAACAGAGGTAGGAGAAAGTGAGGGCAGCAGATGCTGGAGATCAGAGGTTGGAGTGTGGTGCTGGAAAAGCACAGCAGGGCAGGCAGCATCTGAGGAGCAGGAGAATCAACATTTCGGGCATAAGCCCTTCATCAGAAATGGCCCAATGAAGGGCTTATGCCCAAAACGTCGATTCTCCCGCTCCTTGGATGCTGCCTGGCCTGCTGTGCTTTTCCAGCACCACACTCTGGAAAACAGAGATACCAAGAGAACAAAACTAAAGGGGCTTGATACTCCCTTTCTCCCTCCATTAACACAATTCTGAAACTTTAAAGGGATAAAGGATCTGTCATATCCTCTGTGGTAAATGCGAGGAGCCAGACAGATTCATGTGCTTCTTTGTTTGAGCATCAGCCATATTGACTTCAGGACTGGTTGTAGGAAAGACTGAGCAGACACCTACCTGTATTCATGAGCACCACTCACTGGTGTCTTCTCGAAAGTGACCACAGAGGTGAGAATGCCTCAGCTCTTCACCATTCCAACAAGTCCCGGTTTATCACCATACACAAAAGCTAGCATTTGGGTTGGCAAGGACGTTAACCTGTTCATCCCAGTTGGCCATTAGACTGAAATCCTCAGACCTAATGTTTACCCATGATAGGGAGCTAAGTGCATCTGGTATAACAGGACAGTGATCAGCTGATCCCTGGGAAGATGTCACACTGCAAGACTGTTAAAATAGGTGATGTCAGTGAATTCCTGAAGAGTACATGGCATGGTTACAGCCAGTTGGTATAATGTATCCAAATGAACTCCAATGCGATTGGCCAGCAGCCATGTGATTAGTACATGTTTCAACATGGAGAAGGCATGACGTGTCTCGGCTGCCAAAGTGGTCTGATTGGTGATTGGGAGTGATCAATGTAATCAGTTACCATAAGGAGCAGTGTAAAGCCTTTGTGATCGAATCAGGTAGATCGTGCCTCAGTCTGACTGAGATGTGTTCTCCCCGGCAAATGCCTGAATAAAAGTAGTGAGACAAAATGGAGTCTCATGTAGCCTGTCAGCCAATCATAGAGTCATAGAGTTGTACAGCATGGAAATTGTATGTTTGTAGAAGTCATGGATTTGGAAGGTGATGTCAAAGCAGCCTTTGTGAATTGTTGCAGTGCATCGTTTATTTGATACACACTGCTGCTACTGAACATTGGTTATGGAGGGAGTGGATGTGGTGTCAACAAATTGGACAGCTTTACTCTGGATGGAGTTGAGGTTCTTGGGTGCTGTTGGAGCTGGATAATCCTGACAAGTGGGGAGTATTCCATCACACTCCTGACTTGTGACTTGTAGATGTGGATTGGTTTTGAGGAGCCGGTTACCCACCAGAGAATTCCCAGCCTCTGGCCTGCTTTTGCAGGTGCAATAGTTACTTGGATGGTCGAGTTTTAGTTTATCATCGATGGTTATCCACACCATTCCCGCCATCCCCTGCCCCCAGATTGTTGATAGTGGGAAATTCAGTGAACATCAAGGCGAGATGATTAGATTCTCTCTGGTTGGAGGTGGTCATTGCCTGCCACTTGTGTAGTATGAACATTCGTTGCCAGTGATCAGGCCAAGCCAGTAGGTTGTCCAGGTCTTACTGCTTGTGGACACAGGCATCTTCATAATTGAGGAGTCATGAATGGTACTGAACATTGCTCCACATTTGGATCAAAGCTGCATTATGGTAAGGAGGCCCTGGCAAAACCCACACTGAATGTCAGTGAACAGACTGCTGTTGAGCACGTGCTGCTTAACAGCACTGTTTATGATATTTAGCATCACTTTGCTGATGATTGAGAAGTTATTGATTGACCCAGGTAGGTTTTGTGCTGCTTTCTGTATATGGGACACACTTGGGAAATAGTGGGGTAGGTACCAGAGTTGTAACTGCACTGGAACAGCTTGGCTAGGGGAGTGGCAAGTTCTGGAGCACACGTTTTCATTGCTATTGCTGGGATGTTGCCAGGTTCAGGAGCCTTTGCATTGGTGAAAGAAGCATGGGGAGGGCAGAACAAAGGCAAGGACCCATGAAAATAGGCTTCTGGTGATTGTGATCTGGCCAGAGAGATCTATTTTTGAACCATTTTGTTATTCTCCACCTAATCCCTTTCTCCATCATTTTGCCTCATATTCACTGTGTGGTGACACTTCAAAGGTTTTCTCACAGACCACACACACAGACACACACACACAGACACACACTTCTAACTAATTTCTCTAATTCTTTGCTTTAATTGCCATAAAATTGCTAGCTTCATTATCTAATATTTCAGGATTCATTTGCATTTCAATGTCCTTTCTTGTATACCTTGAAGTAAAGTACATCTTAAATTCTGTGCCATTTTTGACCATCATCCACAAACTGAGAATCCTTTTATTCTCAGGTGATCATCTTACTTTGAGCAATTCCTTGGACTGACAGATCTGTAAAATAGTTCAGTTTTGATATATGTTCAATATATCACCTAACTTTTCCTCATTCCATTATCCATCTCATATTTTGTCATAGTCTTAACACTTTTCATTATTCTTCCTACAATCATCTAGAATCCTAAATTGCTGCAAATATTTGTATTTATCTCTGGCATCTTAACAATGCTAGAGTTGAGAGTGTGGTACTGGAAAAGCACAGCAGGTCAGGCAGCATCCAAGGACCAGGAGCATTGATGTTTTGGGCATAATCTCTTCCTGATGAAGGGCATATTCCTGAAACATCGATTCTCCTGCTCCTCAGATGCTGCCTAACCCGCTGTGCTTTTCCAGCACCACGCTCTCGACTCTGATTTTCAGCATCTGCAGTCCCCACTTTCTCCCATTACTAACGGTGCTAGTCAATTATTTTGCTTTCCAATGGAAAGTATTTGTATCTGCCTGTTCTCTATTTTTAAATGTTCCTCAATGCTATACATCATTTTCTCCTGCCACTTCATCTCAGATACTTTGCTTCTTATTCTTCCAAGATGCAGTTGAACACAATCCGGTGTTCCAGTTTTAGGAAGGATTCTCCTACCCCTTTTCCAGTTTTCATTTTGAAGATTATTAAATTGTGGAAATTACCTCCAAGGGGTCCATTCACAGGAAGTCATCTAACTTATATATTTCATTACCTGCTCAAGCAGTGTTTCCTTCCAGGAGTATTGATGTTCGGACAGGGATCTAAACACATTTTGGAGATTTCATTCTCATCTCTTCATTTTCCCAATCAATATGTGAACAGATACAATCTTCCATAGCAATGGTTGAGTTATTTCTACTTATCCCACTCAAATTGAAGACCTCTCTTCCACTCATTTGCCTTAGTTTGTTTCTGCTAGGTTGTGCTGGGATTTGTTTTTAGGCACAGTTCACCAAGTCATAGTCAAACAGTATAATAGGTCAGGGAATTTCACATGCACCAACGGCAGATCAAGTTGCCATGAACTTTTACAATAGGTTATAAAGCATCACACTGCAAATAGTCTCCAGCCCCAAAATAGCCCATGCTGTCAGGGCGAGTTAATAGTGATGGTGACCTTTTGCTGATTGTACCCATTAATGGGATTTCAAGGAGACTCTTAAAATTAACCTTTTTTAGAGCAAGGGCAGTAATGGGCACAATATAAAAGATTTTCAATATTATTTTTTCTTAATTTACGAAGGAGCTGATTAGCGCACACCAGCGTAAAGAGTAAATCATTTATTTATTTAAATTCAGGTTAATCGCTGGTGGTGGACTGATTAAAAATGCTTCCTTTTTATGATAAACTTACTTTCAGCTGTGTTAATAAAAGCTGATTGAACTAATCAAATCAAGGTTACCACCTAAACATATCAAGAAATATATCTTAATGCCCATTCTGCTGAGTTTTACATTCAGTAATTTGCAAATGAGTTTAAATAGAAACATGAGGAAATATTTTCTGAGAAAAACTAGTGCAATGTGAGTGTAACTTGTGCCTGATAGTGTCTAAACTGGAAACTGTTGGCTGCTACACCTCGACCTGTTATTTTCCAATCTTCTCTAGTCTGCAGCCAAGTTTATGTTAATGTTATTAAGTACAGATCTTCCTGTAAAATAATTGCTTCCAGTCCCCCCACTTTATTTTCTCCACGCTAAGCATTGGCAGTACAAGTGTTTCTGCCTAACATGTCCTCTGTCTTTACTTTATTCTATGTCCTTCTTATAATTAATCAATTTAGTTTTAATATTCTACTCCATATTTTTTCCATTAAATTTTTGCTTGCTTGAATGTTATCCTCATATACTTCTCCAATCACCATTAGCTGATATTTATTTTCTTAGTCCATACCATTTTACATGCCACATCATTTCCCTAATAAATAATTTTGTTCATACATTTGAATTCTTTCTTTTCGGGACCATTCCATCATTTGGGAATAATTCTCAGAAAGCCAGAACTAGCGCTAACATCCGACAAAGTGGAATCTGTCAATGCAGCAAGGCACCTTCAACAATGCATTGATTTCTCTAATCTTGTAGCATACTGGGATTTCCAGCTGGCCCTCAATAAGGTGCTACATAAAAGATTAATACATAAGGTATGGGCTCATGGAGTGAGGTGCGATATAATATTGTGGATAGATTGGTTAATGGACAGGAAGCAAAGAGTTGACTTAAACAGGGTACTTGTAAGTTGGCAAGCTTTAAGGATCAGAACTGGAGCCCCAATTATTTGAAATCTATATTAATGACTTAGACCAAGAGGCAGAGAATAATGGTTATTGACAACTTAAAGCTAGGTGGAAGAACGCACTGATGACACAAGGAGGCTGCAAAGAGATATAGACAGGTCCCGAAACGTCGATTCTCCTGCTCTTCAGATGCTGCCTGGCCTGCTGTGTTTTTCCAGTACCACATTTTTCAACTCTGGTCTCCAGCATCTGCAGTCCTCACTTTCTCCAGGTTACATGAATGGCAGCTACTTGGCAGATGGTGTATGCTGTGTGGAAGTGTCTGTCTATTCACTTTGGTAGTAAGACTCCAAAGTAGGATGCTTTTTAAAAGGTGCAAGATTTCAAAGTGTTGCTGTTCAGAGAGACTTGGGGTACTCCGACAAGGAAACAGAGTGCTAATAGAAGGGTACAAATTGCAATTAAGAAGGTAATTGGTCTTCGTTGCAAGGGAATTGTAGCTGAAGGATAAAGAAGTCTTACTGTGATTGTACATGGAATTAGTCAGACCACAGCTGGGATGATGTGTGCAATATTGGTCTCCTTATTTAAGGAGAGGTTTACTTGTATTGGAGGCAGCACAAAGAATGTTTATAGGACAGTCCCCCACCCCCAGATCCCTTTGATGAGAGACTTATTGACTGGTACAATAATCTCATCAAAACTGAGGTTGAAGGGGCATAATAGAGTTGTTTTCTCCAGCTGAGGAACCTAAAACTCTGTGGCATAGTCTCAGGATAACGGAGCCAACATATTGGACTGAAGATGGCGAGAAAATTCGGCACTCCAAGAGTTGAGTCTTTGATGTTCTTCATCTCAGAGTTGCCTCTGAAATGGATTTGTTGCCTGGGCTGGGCTATCTTTGCCCAGAGGATCCTACAAATTTATCCTATTTGCTGTCCTAGGCTTTTCCTTCCTGCCCCTTTCCCCTCCTCCTGAGATTGGGAGATGTAGCTTCCTATCTCGACAACCTGCTTGCTGTCACTCACTGGTGTGGTGTGGCCGACTCTGAAATGTTCATCCAAAAAGTCTCTCTCTCTCTCTGTCTCCACAATATGTCAGTTTGCCTCCGCCTCCTTCTCAAACCCAGTGATTCTGAATTGGAACAACATGATCTGTTAACAATTCCCGCAGACATGTTAGCCTGAATCAACATCTGGTGCTGGAAACTCCCACGACTTCCAGGAATAACACATTGCTGTCCCCTCCTGTGCTAACAGTTTTAGATTTCATTTGTTACGTCTGCTTATAAAACGTTCATTACTTGCTTGCATAGGAGATCAGCTCACCTACTTATCACCTAATTCTACTTTCTCTTTTAAACACAACACTCACTCCATTTTTTACTCTGTTCCCACCTCAATCGTGATGCTCATAATTATGCCAGGAATCGCTTTAGAGGTAAAATAAGATCATTATTTGTACACTCCCATCACCTTTCATGAATCTGTAAGTGGCCATTAAATCCATTGATGCCAAACTTTGGTTCAGTTTTACTCAGTACGCCCACTTAGCGAAGGAGCAGTGCTCTGAAAGCTAGTGCTTCCAAATAAACCTGTTGGACTTAAACCTGTTGTGTGATTTTTACTTTGTACACCACAATCCAACACCGGCACCTCCAAATCATGACTCTGGACAGTTTACCTGCTGACAAATGAATCTGTAATCCCTGTCAAACAAGTGGTTTCTCCTCACTCTGAGAGAAGCAGGCTGCATTCTATCTCTGCAGTTGGTATACATGGTACTGGTTAACAGAGCTGCAATCTGTATGCAGTCTCCCAGTGGCATGTTAAATCTTCCCACAAACTTTCTTACATCTCCCACATTTTTCTGCTCACTTGCTGGCTTCTGAGTCCTGAAGAAGGGTTACACCCGAAACATCCGTGGGCGGCACGGTGGCACAGTGGTTAGCACTACTGCCTCACAGCGCTAGAGACCCGGGTTCAATTCCCACCTCAGGCGACTGACTGTGTGGAGTTTGCACGTTCTCCCCGTGTCTGCGTGGGTTTCCTCCGGGTGCTCCGGTTTCCTCCCACAGTCCAAAGATGTGCAGGTCAGGTGAATTGGCCATGCTAAATTGCCCATAGTGTTAGGTAAGGGGTAAATGTAGGGGAATGGTTGGGTTGCGCTTCGGCGGAGCGGTGTGGACTTTTTGGGCCGAAAGGCCTGTTTCTACACTGTAAGTATTCTAATCTAATCTAATCAACTCCTCCACCTCCTGATGCTACTTGGTTTGCTGTGATCTTATAGCCTCCTGCCTGTCCACTTGCTGGTTTCACCAATGAATGAAGCTGCAACATGGTTTTTGTCTATTCTCTAAATAATAGCCTTTATTAGGGAAAAGAATACAAAGGGTTGGGAGGTGCTTAAAGAGAAGGGGAAGAAAAGAAAGCATGATTTTATCTTGACAATATTCTTGAAAAATGGCCAATACTGTCAGATGTAGTCTAATGTAAAATATAGTTGCATTCCCTCTAACTGGAAAATGGGCAGCTCAAATCTTTCTGTGACTGGCATCAATCCAGCATACAGGTCACTCAGTATTGAAGGGGTTAGGGACGTTTCAAGCTTTAAAGCCATATGTCACTGAACAATGCGAACATGATACCACCCTACATACTAACAATCATAGATTTGTAGAGACTCCTATTCTAATTAACAATGTGTTTGCTTTTCAAAAGAATAACGGATGTCACTCACAGGACATGTATATTTTTAACTCTGACCAATAAAAAAATATTTGCAGGCCTGAGCTGCACTTTATTCTATAGACTGTCCAGGCCCGGTTTTGGCAAAAGAATAAACGGCAGAGAAAGAAAACAGGAAATGTGCGGTATCCACCTATAATTTTATCAGTTAGTTTACTTCCTGCCCTCATGGCAACTCCTGCCAACAGAATAGGACAATGTTTAGGTCTTCATCATTCTGAAAAGCGTTGATTTATTCTTATTTTATCGAAATCACAGTATGACAAATGACACACAGTTATGGCAAGAATGCCACCCAGAGACAAATGATGAAAGCCCTTAAATTAAGAAATCACTGTGACCTCGTATGTGGTGTGTATCTTAGAGTTGTGTTTCCCACAGCTGCCTTCTTTAGTTCTATTCATCAGGAAATCACAGACCAAAGCTTCTCAGTAAACAGACGCGATATCATCTTGCTGAAAAGCCACTCCAAATTCCAATACACGGAGCAGTGTGCTGGCCAGAATGATGCTTCAGTTTCTGTGCAGTCCTGTTGCTCTGTGTATAATTCTGAGTTTGCTGTGCATAATTTTTAAAAAATTCAGTCACAGGATGCGGACATCACTCACAACTCATCCTTAACTGGCCTTGAGAAGGTGGTGGTGAGCTACCTTCTTGAACTGCTGCAGTCCTGTGGTCTAGTTACAACCACACTTCTGTTATGAAGGGAGCTCCAGCATCTTGATCCAGTAACAGTGAAGAAGCAGCAATGAAGTTCCAAGTGAGGAGGGAATCTTGTAGGTGGTGGTGTTCCTATGCAACTGTTTCTGTTATCCTTTGAGATAGGGGAGGTTGTGGTTTTGGAAAGGACTGGAAGACATCTTGGTGAGCTGCTGCAGGGCATTTTGTAGATGCTGCTGAGCGTCAGTTGGTGGAGGGAGTGGATGTTGAAAGTTGTGTGATGAGGTGCCAGTTAAGGGGATTGCTTTGGCCTTAATGGTGTTCAGCTTCCTGAATATTATTGGAAATACACATATCCAGGCAAGTGGGGAGCATTCCATGACACCCCTGACTTGCTTTATGTGGATGGTGGACAAGAACTGGGGAAACATGAATTGAGTTACTCCCAATAGAATTCCTGACCCGCTTCTGTAGCTATATGTGTATATGGCTGGCCCAATTCAATGTCTGGTCAATGGTAATTCAAGGAAGTGGTAACAGGGAATTCAATGATTGCTGCGCCAATGAATGCCAAGGGATGATAGTTGGATTCTCTCTTGTTGGGGGATAGTCACTGACTGCCGCGTGTGCAGCACAAATGTTTCTTGCCTCTTGTCAGCTCAAGCCTGGATATTGTTGCACTTGGTTATGGGCTGCTTGAGTATCTGAGGACTCACAAACGGTGTAGAACACTGTGCAATCACTAGCGAACATCCTCACTTTTGACATTATGATGGAGGGAAAGTCATTGATGAAGCAGCAGATGATAATTCAGCCTGGGACACTACCCTGCAGAGATGTCCTGGAGCTGAGATGACTAACCTCCAACAACCACAACCACTCTCCTACATGCCAGGTATAACTCCAAGCAGTGCAGACTTTTTACCTGATTTCTGCTGGGTCAAATGCAGCCTTTGTGTTAAAGATATTCAATCTCACCTCATTCCTGGAATTAGTACATTTGCCCATGTTTGGCTGTAATGAAGTAAAGAGCTGAGTGGCCCTGGCAGAACCCAAACTGAGCTTCAGTGAATGTAAGTGATCTTAAATTATTGCCTTGTTTCAAAAGGACGGGGACAAGTGTTGGATATCGGTTCAAGATCTAGGCCTCAAGGGCAACAAGCTGAGCCCAGATTTAAAATGAGGCAATAATTCAGCATCATTCCATGAATAGAATCTTTCTATTAGTTCTGAGTTCTATTTTGTTATTTCAGTGAGGTACTGTCTGTAATTTGGTGTTTGCCAAGTCTAATTCTAAATACACAAAGGATGTTGCTAATTCAGTAGAGTATATGTCATGTTCATATCTTGGGTCAGATCAAAACTGTGTCCAATTTCAGTTGCTGAGACACAAGAGAAACATTTAAGCTCTGAAGGTGGTGCTTGGAAGAAGCCACAAGGCAGACCCCAGTGTTATAGTACTGAACTATGACAAAAAAAACATGAGAAACTGCTTTGAAAGATGATAGCTGAAAGAAGGCCTAGAAAGGACTCATGCAATATAGCCAGGATTAATCAGGAACATCGTTGCAAAGTGAATTATTAGAGGAGACCAGGATCACATGGACAAGAGGAAGATTTAGGACGGATATCAAGAAAGATTTCCTTGCACAAATAGTTATTAACAACACAGAATGATTTTTTAGATAAAGAAGCAAAAATCTTGAAACAGTACAATGTCCAGGCTCATATTGAACATATATTTCTCGATATGCAACAGTTATGTTAACTATGCAAGTTGGAAATATACCTTAACTATGTATAAGAAATGTGCAATGATAATTCCTGAAGATAATTTGGGTTGTGTCCCAGAGGTGCTACTGTTTCCTGTTTGATGCTCTCTCACCCTGCAAGAGTGAGGCACGTGTGCCACTAAGTGTGGTGCCAACCTGTTTGGGTGATGTGCCTGTCACAGTTAAACAGCTAGCATTGTGTACAAGCTGTGAGATGTGGGTGTGTGTTATGAAATCTAAATCATCATTGCTAGACACTGTTAGTAGGTGAGTGAATTGAGCATGTAAGGCAAGTGATCCAGCTGAAATATAGAACTGGAAGTTGCATTCAAGTGGGGGAGCTGCTGGTGGTCATTTCTGTCCTTGTTGGCAGTCTGGGCACTGTCCCACCAACGCATCTATGTCTGCATCCAATCCTAGTCACCAGATGTAGCTCCTCACCAACGGCTTCATTTTGAAAACCCCTGGATGACCCTCATGCATCTAGTGGTGACCTTTGCTCTGGACAATCACTCTTGTTCCCCATAATAAAATGCCATCCTCTATTATAATCTGGTGTCTCCGGGTCCAAAAAGGTTCCAATCTTGGTTGTGACAAACCTTTGGCTTCCACCCCCAACCACCACCACCAGTTGTTTCTGTTTCACCAGGAACGGATCTATCTGCGTCCAAAATCTGGAATTGTCAGCTGTGACTGGAAACATGTCCAGAAAATTTACAACTATCGTGGAGTCTTCCAATGACCACTCATGTAAGGTCATTGAACTTCTTGCAGTATGGTATTCAGGTGCTCCACTGGCACAGACAATTGTTGCCATCTTCTCTCAGTACCCTTGCCAAGCTATCTAGAAGGTTACCTGGCTACTTAGATAGAGATCATCTCCTTTTCTTGTCCATCTCCTGCACCAAAGACTCAAGTGCATTGTCAGAGGATCTTGGAGTCCATTTCCTGCCATGCTGTGCCATTTTAATGTCAAGGCGAAAGTGAGGACTGCAGATGCTAGAGATTAGAGTTGAGAGTGTCAGGAAGGGCTGATGAAGGGCTTTTGCCCGAAACATCGATTTTCCTGCTCCTCGGATGCTGCCTGACCTGCTGTGCTTTTCCAGCACCACATTTTCCATTCTAATGTCTACCCCAGGTCAAATTCACTTCTTGAATAACTTTTGCAATGTTGGACTCCTTACTTAAAGGACTAATTGGAAAGAGATTTGGAAGCAATTCAGAAAAGGTTTACAAGTTTGATTCCAGGGATGAAAAGGTTATTTTATGAGGGAAAATCTTCACTCCTTGGAGTTTGGATGATTAAGAGGTGATATGACTGAAACCAGAAGATATTGAGGGGAGCTTGAAGCAATGTTTCCACCTGTAGAAAGACTAAATCTAGGGGACACGGTCTTCAAATCGAAGGTGTCCAATTTAAAATGGAGATGAGGAGCAATTTATTTTCACAAAGGGTCATTAATCTTTTAGCTTTTAACCTTGGACCCAATGCTCAGTTGTATAGTTGCTCAGTAGATTGTTTTCCACTAGCTGCTTGCTACGATCATCAGTGTGAACAGGCATGAAGTTTGCGTGCTGCCTTGAATAGAAGAGGTGGCTTTGGGTTCATGACACATCATGATCATCGCATCGGTTTCTGGAACGAATCACATTTTCCCTGTTTAATGTTCTGGACAAACTAGCTCAGGCACAAATTGTGTTTATTCAGCCATCTTCTGAGGAAGAAAACCTCTCCATGACAAAGAGTGGGAGTAAACATTACAATTTTACATGTCCCTGTGTCAACATCTGATGATTTTTGAATAGGGATGTGATTGTTTTAACAATGATACCATCAGAGGAGAAATTCACTGGAGAAGCTAATGTGCCTCAGTCAGTGAAAGTGGCATTGAGGTGGCACCATTCCTACATTAATACTTGCAATCCCTCAACCCATCCAGTTGAAATTTATTTCTTTCATTCATGGGATGAGGGCATCACTTGCGAGCCAGCATTTATTACCTAACACTAATGGCCCAGAGGGCAGTTTAACAGTCAACTACATTACTGTGGGTCTGGAGTCACATGTGGGCCAGACCAAGTAAGGATGGCAGTTTCCTTTCCTAAATGACGTTAGTGAACCAGATTAGATTTTCCAACACTCGACAAAAGATCCATAGTCACCATTAGACTCTTTTCATTGAATTCAAATTCCACCATCAGCCATGGTGGGATTCAAACCGGTATCCCCAGGACATTACTGGGGTCTGGATTAATAGTCCGATTATAACACTAGGCAACTGCCTCCCCTATTGGTCACCATGAATGCAATGTAAAGGTTTCCTCTGAAATTATCATTGCACATTTCTTATACTTAGTGAGGGTATATTTCTGACTTGCATACTTAACATGACTATTGTAGATCTAGAACTATATCTTCAGACATGTAAACCCAATCTGCAAGTTTGCTAGGGATGTGGGAAATGTCCATAGTGTGTCTACATTCTACTTATTGAAGGACAAAAATGCTGGTGGATGTGCCATTCTGTCATTCCAGTCACCCAGGTGAAGTGTTAAATATTTCCAGATCAGTTGTAGGACTATTAGACAAAACATGGAGCTCCCAAGAAACCGCCCAACCTCCCAGCAGTATTAGCTTTCTTTTGAGTCCAGAACTAGAGGGTTTAGAGTGAGAGGGGAAAAATTTATAGGGAACTAGGGGGCAACGTTTTCACACAGACGGTGGTGCATGTATGGAATGAGATGCCAGAGGAAGTGGTGGAGGCTGGTACAATTACAGCACTTAAAAGGCATCTGGATGGGTATATGAATAGGAAGGGTTTAGAGGATGACGGGCCAAGTGCTGGCAAATGGAACTAGATTAATTTAGGATATGTGGTCAGCATGGAAGAGTTAGACCGAAGGGTCTGTTACATCTCTATGACTCTCATGTTATGGGATATTTGAATCAGGATGACATTAAGGGAAAGTATTTTGCACATTAAGAAAGTGTGCTGCTTAAATTTGTGTAAGCTTTGTTAATGACTGGTAAATCATCCTTGGGTACGTGCAATCTCCAATCCAATTGCAGGTATTCTGTCTGCAGTTGCAATATTGTGTTTTTCAATTCACACAACTCAAAACTCTTCATTTTACAAATGATCTCGATCAACCAGCAGTGAATTTTTTAGTCCACTAGCCAAAATTACATGTTAATTTCGGTTTTAGATGTGGAAAGAAAGTGGCCCAGATCTTCCCTCTCACCAGCAAGTGTGTCTTTTGGTGTTTAATTCTCAGTTCCCCGAAGACTTTTCAAAGCTCATTAATGGGAATTGCTACTAATCCAGCAAACTGATTCAGTGTTGTGCCCTCTACAGGGGCCTTGCAGTATCTTCAAAAGCAAAGGCTTTTTGCTCTGAGGATCTTCAACAAATCAGACTAAAGGAATGTCGCTGTGATAGGCAGACATCAAAGCAAGATATAAAGATCAGGACACTGAAATCGCACATCAATCTTTGTAAAGAATGTAGAAATAAAAGACTGGGACATGTACATAAGGCTAAGTGAAACACAAAAGAGAAAAACAAAGTTAAAAATATACTAATTATGCAACCTTAATTTTGTCTGAGCGAGTGAGGTTCCACAGTTGTAAAAAGTGATCTTTCGATGCCAAAGAGGTTATTCAACTATAATTATCACCTAATAATTCATGAAACTGCACTTGTTTGAAATAAATCAGCATAAACATTTCCACTCAATTGCAGTTTCAAAAGCCTAGTGACTACTTTTACAAAATTCACACCATTACCAAAATGTCAATCGTCAAGGAGGGTGCAGCACACACAATGAAGAAGAAATTTATCTACAGCAAGGAATATTGTGAATGCATGTTATATGTGGCATGGGTCTGGCTTATTCCCAGAACCTGTGCAGTCGCAGTCACCCGGGCCATCTTCCACTTTATGTGGAGATCAAAGATGGACCACGTCTGAAGGGACTCAATGTATAAAGATCTGGGCAACAGGGGAAAAAACACAACCAATGCCACCCTCACTCTGATGGCCACCTTTGTGTGTGGCTGCCTCAAGCTGTGCGTGGATCCCCGGTTTGCAAACACCAAGTGTCACGACGTACTGAGGTTCTACCTGTCCCCGGCGTTGCGAAGGATGGGCCTTACCTTGCTGCTGCGGAACTCTCCAAGTAGTTGGACCGTTCCGTATCAACTGTCCTTCATGGAAAAATTTATGAAGAAAAACACCTTTGACCACAAGTCCATCAGGAAGTGGTCAGCACGTAGTGTCCTTGAGACCGTTCAGGAAAAGGAGAGGGCAGATCCTATCGAGCGGCTCCCTGGGCAGACTGTCAAAGTCATTTGGCAGAATGCCTCATCGTCAGAACTTTCCAACAAGCACCAAGGCATGGCTTGGCTGGTGGTGAGAAGGGCTCTGCCTGTGAGATTCTTTATGCACGCCCGGACTCTCAGCCGCACCGCACGCTGCCCTCGAAGTGGCTGCGGGGGGGACGAGACTGTCACACACCTCCTTCTGGATTGTGCCTACACAGAGGAAGTCTGGAGAGGAATGCAGTGGTGTTTGTCGAGGTTCATCCCGAGCAGCTCCGTGACGCGGGACTCCGTGCTCTACGGCCTGTACCCCAGGACGCACACCGAGACGAACATCAACTGTGCCTGGAGGATCATCAACTCGGTCAAAGACGCTCTTTGGTCTGTCGGAAACCTGTTGATCTTCCAGCTGAGGGAGTTGACGTGACTGAATGTTGCAGACTGGCACCTTCCAAGGTCCAGGACTATGTGCTGAGGGACGCGCTGAAGCTTGGGGCAGCCCTCGCCAAGGGGCGATGGGGAAAAACCACAGTGTAACGTCTGCCTGCCTAAGAAGAACAGGGGGCCCACTCAGTAATCGGACCCCGCTGACACCTCAGCTACATACCTGGATGGTCAATGTACAGACTTGTACGTACGAATGATTAATTCCGATCTCTGTATGTAAAGAAATGGAATGTATACCTTTGTATGGCATTACCAATTATATAGATATCAAAATAATTTTATGAATGAAGTATAGTTTTGAAATTAAAAAAAATTTTGGAGCTGTAATCTGTGCGGAGAGGCGGGCCACATGTACAAGGCCTGCCCAAGACAGGGGGCCGCCAATTACGCACGGATGGCCAGAGGTGGCAACGTGAGCCATTGACCCCCAAAGACCAGCAAGGTACCACCAAACAGCAGGGGAATGGAGTCTGGTGGCACACAGACAGAAGAACAGGCTGGAGTGGAGGAGGTGGTAGCCAGCAGAGAGACACAGCAGCCGATCTTAGCTCCAGCTGGGCAGGTGGAAGCAATGGAGGAGGAGGAGGTAATCAAGGAGGCAGAGGAGTGGATACCTGTTAAAAACAGGAAAAGAAAATCCTCCCGGCAAAGGGGGAAACGGCAGCTGCATGAGGAGGGTACAGGCAGCTCTTCAGATGGTGAAGACGGATGCAAGGAGGGTCATCACCACAAGAATAGACAGACGCCATAGGGGAAAAGGAGGGAAGTTCCCGCCAACCAGGAAACAACAGACCCGCCGAAGTCCACCCTCCACCCAGTGAGAACCAGGGGGTACCCACTGCCCCACAGCTACAGCTACAGATAACTGAGAGCCATGATCCTCTGACAGTTCCACTGTCAGAAACAGAACTGGACTGTGTGGACCCTTGCCTTGGCTCAATGACACCAGAGCAGGAAAATGACCCCAGTGAGGAGCCTGACAGCTACCTCAGTCCCGCGAGGGTCCAACAGTTCACCTACACCACAGGGATGCAGACAGCCGCCCCAGAGACAGGACCATCGACAAATGGACAATGGTAACCCCATAAACTGGGGGGTTAAAGAAGGTCCTTCTGCTGTTGAATAACAGGGGGCCCACTCAGTAGTTGGGTTCCACTGATGCCTCAGCTAAATACCAAGAGTCTGGATGTTTAATATACAGAACTGTAAATACGATTCACTCAATTTGTTCTCTGTATGTAAGAACATGCATGTAGACATATAAACGGCATGACCAATTGTACTGATACCAAAGATTTATTTCTATGAATAAAGTATATTTTGAAATTTAAAAACATTTAGTCTACTTGCCAAGATTATGTGTTAATCGAGGTCTTAGTGGTGGAAACAAAGTGACCCAGATCTTCCTTCTCACCAGCAAGTGTGCCTTTTGCTGTTTTATTCTCAGTTGTACATGGGCAAATTCTGTATCAGATCAAGCCCAGAAAGGGAAATAAAGAAAGGGAAAGAATGATTGGATTAATGGAAAGAGGAGAACAAACACAAGAGACAGAAAGAAAAATTAGCTAAGCAATCTCAAAATTTAAAATTTACGTTTTTTTTAATTGCCAAGAAAATAAGGATTTACCTCTATAATTGCTCACTTTATACAACAGAGATGATTGTCAGTCAATACAATTCTTCAACCCTTTCAAGTTTGCTATCATGATCCTGGTTGATGGAAATACTGCTAAGTCAATTCCAGGTGCAAAACCTTGTGGATAGATTATAATTTAATTTTTGCAGTTGGTTATTAGTCATTGAAACATATTGGCATGATACTGCAAATGTTCCTTAACAAAGGAACCACAAGTTTATTACACAAAGTATAGCACTCTGTCTCCTTCCTGTATTCTGACTCAACATTGTTGATATTTCCGCCCCACATTGGTGGTGTCATCAGCAAACTTGTACACACCGATTGCCTGGAATTTGACTACACAGTTGTGGGTGCACAGGGAATACAGGAAGGGTCTTAGTACACATCCTTGCAAGGTGTCAGTGTTGAGGATTATCATGGTAGAGGTGCAGTTGTCTATCTTCACTGATTGCGGTCTGTGGGTCAGGAAGCTGAGGATCCAGTTGCAAAGGAGTGAGCCGTTACCTAAGTCTTGGAGTTTTGAGATTAGTCTGGAGGGATTATGGTATTGAAGGTGGAGTTGTAGTGGATGAGCAGGAACTTGATATAGTTATCCTTGTTATCCAGATGTTTCAGGGATGAGTGGAGGTTAGGGAAGTGGTGTCTGCTGTGGACCTGATTTTCCAAGGTGTTTTAACTTCTTATTCAGCAGATTCTTTCCAGTTCTGTTTCTTGGAATGCTGATGCAGTTTTTGATTTCCTTTTTCCAATTACGTCATCTGAGCCTCCATTCAGGTATATGGGACACTTGCCTTTGTTAGCTGAGGCATAGAGTTTAAGAACAGGGAAGTTGCATAATCTATATAACCTGTTGGTTAGGCCATGATTATAATATAGGAGAAAGTGAGGACTGCAGATGCTGGAGATCAGTCGAGAGTCCGGGGCTGGAAAAGCACAGCAGGTCAGGCAGCATCCGAGGAGAATCGATGTTTGAGGCAAGAGTCATTCATCAGGAATCAATATTATGTGCAGTTCTTGAATGCCCTTTATAGGAGGGATGTGATTGTACTGAAAAGGTCACAGAGGATATTGACCTGGATGTTGCCAGGACAGGAGAGTTTGAGTTATGAAGAGAGATTGTATGGACTGGAGTTGTTTTCCTTGGAGCAGAGGAAACTGAGGGGAGACATGTTTGAGATGGATGAAATTATGAGGGGCATAGATGGAGTAGACATGAGGAATCTGTCCCCTTGGTAGAGGAATCAATGGATCAGGGGGTATAGATTTAAGGTAAAGGGCAAGAGGTTTCAGGGTGCTGTGAGGAGAAAATGTTTTCCCTCAGAAGCTGGTAAGAACTTGGAACTCACTGCCTTGTAAGGGTATAGAAGCAGAAAGTTTCATAAAATTTAAGCAATATTTAGTGGCAAACTTGCAATGCCAAGGCATACAAGGCCTTGGTCTAAGTACTGGAAGGTGGGATTAGAATAGTTAAGTGGTTGTTTTGTCCATCATAGACTCAATGGGCCAAACAGCCTTTTACTGTGTCGTAGACCTCTATGACTCTATAACTCAGCTCAGACAACTTGAAAACCTCAATAGAATCCTTCAAAGGTTGGAGATTTCAAAAACTAAAATTCTTCTGTGAGAAGGAAGGTATTCTCTTGAGCTGAAAATCCAATTCTTCTGAACTGAAGTCAAAACTAAAGGAATGGTCCATGGTTTGTTTTTTCTCTCTGTTATAAATTCAGCAATACAAGTATTTCATCAATTAGCAGCACAGGAATCCTGCAAGACACTGAATTACATGCTTTCTTGGAAAGGATATATTGAGGTCACTGTTCCAAATAACTTTCTACCTTTTTTTTTGCAAAGATAGTTACCTTTGTAGAGCTGAAATCAAAATCTATCTCCCTCAATTTTAAAATCCAGATTAAGAAAAGGCATGAGCTTGACTATTTTAATCAACCTGTTCACACATGTCATATAGTCATAGAGTCACAAAGATGTACAGCATGGGAACAGACCCTTCGGTCCAACCTGTCCATGCTGATCAGATATCCCAACCCAATCTAGTCCCACCTCCAGCACCCGGCCCATATCCCTCAAAACCCTTCCTATTCATACACCCATCCAAATGCCTCTTAAATGTTACAATTGTACCAGCCTCCACCACTTCCTCTG
>NC_057723.1:70252090-70268886 GCF_004010195.1 Chiloscyllium plagiosum
GCTATGAACCTGCACTCCAAGGTCTCTTTGTTCAGCAACACTCCCTAGGACTTTACCATTAGGTGTGTAAGTCCTGCTGAGATTTGCTTTCCCAAAATTTGAAGGAAGTGGGACTTGAACTAAGGCATTGAGACAGGGATACTATCACTGTAGCCCAAGAATCTCAATAGTGTTAACATATATAATACACCTTTATCACAGCGCTTACACCATTGATAGTTAGTGCTTTTACTGTAGCATGTTCATTAGAAGTTGAGTGTAAGATGCTATTTTTGTGAAGCTCATGAAACAGAAACGCCTTATGGTAATTTACAGGTCATAAGATATCTCTTCCTTACTGTATATTACTGCCAATTTGCACTTTAATAACAGTGTAACATTCACATGCTACTACTTTTTTCCCAAATTCCAGCCCACTAGTTTTTTATTATTATTATCATTCTCTTTCAGTGTTGACAGTAGCACTGCAGAGACTTAATCATTGAAATAACATCAAAGTCGGAACCAGAAACAGGAAGAAAACTATTTAGATTTCAGACAAAATCTTCAGGGTCAACTGAGTTAGTTCATTTATTTTATCCACAAATAAACTCCACATTGTTCCATTATGCCTCAATCTTGGGTCAAGGGTGAGCTGTCACTGAAAAAAAGACACACTGGAACTATACCTTTTCTGCATTGATTTGCCTGACAGCCCGTGTTTTCCTCCTACAGGCACTGTAAAGGCATCTTGTAGAT
This sequence comes from Chiloscyllium plagiosum, assembly GCF_004010195.1. Classification (NCBI taxonomy): domain Eukaryota; kingdom Metazoa; phylum Chordata; class Chondrichthyes; order Orectolobiformes; family Hemiscylliidae; genus Chiloscyllium; species Chiloscyllium plagiosum. The sequence goes on from NC_057723.1 coordinate 70,252,829, forward strand.
TACTCCTGAGGTTTTAGTGTCACTTCAATGCTCTGATTTATTTGACTCCAGCCTAGCATTGATGGCATGGTCTCATCTGTACAGCCGTAAAATTATGACATATAAGGAAAAACATCTTTATTTTGCTGCAAAAATATTGATAACTGCATCATCTGAGAGCAGAAAGGGATTTGTAGGCAGTGTGGGATCAGTAGCTCGCAAGATAAACTAAACAAGCTAACAAATCTAGAAATTTGAGTAAAATAAATCTATCTGTGTCATAGATATAAATAGCATGCATACAGATTATGGCATGAGACTAATGCGTCAGAGGTAATGCATTCAAAATCTGACCATAGTGAGAAGTTAATATATCTCATTTTGTAATGTATGGAAGAAATAATGATCAAAGTAAGCCTCAGTGTTGTTTTACCATTTAATTAGAGCATGTCAGTACTTATTCCCATTTACCATTTTGCACCAAATCCCACATATTACCTGACAAAAATCTCTCACACTTAGACTTACGAGTTACAATGAACATGTCATCAAGTGACATTTATGGAGAGAGTTCCACATTCCCATGTTAAAAAAAACTTCCTGATTTAAGTCTTGAATAGTTTGGCTCTAGTTTTAAGATTATATCCCTCTCTGCTCTGGATTTTCTCACCAGAAGAAATTATTATATTTTTTATCCGTTGCGTTAAATCATTTTTAATCATTTTAAAATCACTCCATTGGATTACCTCTCTACCTCAGTCGAAAGTATGTAAGTTGAAGTCTATTAAAACTGTAAACAAAAGAAAAACGGAAGAATTGAAGAAAAACGGAAGAATTGTAGGTGTTGGAAATCAGAAATTGCTGGAAAAACTCAGCAGGTCTGGCAGCATTTGTGGAGGGAAAGCAGAGTTACGTTTCGGGTTGAGTGACCCTTCTTCAGAAACGTTGACTGGAACCAAAATGTTAACTCTGCTGTCTCTCCATAAATGCTTCCAGATTTGTTGAGATTTTCTAGCAATTTCTGATTTCGTTTCCATTAAAACCATCCTCAATTGTAACTTAGCTATTATGCTGTACTGCATCCCCTATTGATTCTTCCTGGGGTACTATTACAGACCAGACCAAACACTCTCAAAATAAATCAAGGAGATAGCCTTAACCCAACAGTAACTGAAAGCAAAACTATAACCCTCGGTCTATGTGAGCCTAACTCCACCCATTCATGCTTCTTTTGTCTAATTTGGAAAAAAAACATTCAGGGAGCTCAAAGCTGTTTACCTACTGCGCCAGGAGTTTCTGAAGCTGGTATTCTGGTGCCATTGTGACAACACCTCTTTGCATGCAAAACAGCACAGAACAAATCCCTTTTAAAGACACAGTACCATCACATATAACTGTGGTGTCTATAGCTGAACAGCATTATTACAGATAGGGTCTGGTCGGAAATAGAATTTGCTCTCCTTTGTGTTCCAGCTAAACCATTTTGTTTATTTTTGCAGTTGTCCACTGGCTTTCCATTGTTTTCCATGGATTCCTAAGTTTCCTTCTTCATCTGTGACTGCATTTTCCCTATTGAGAAAAGGTACATCTTCCTGGTTCCAAGATGGACAACCTCATAGCTGCCCACAACAAACACAGCTTTGCCCACTAACTAATCTGTCCGTATGCCTTTGCAAACTTCTACTCCTGCCACACTACCTGATATGTATCAACTTGAAAACTTTAATATGCAGCTTCCTTCGAACGTCGAACAATAAAGCATAGGAATAGGCCCTTCGGCCCACCATGCCTGTGCCAACCAGAATGTGGTTCTGAACTAATCCCATCTGCCTGCATATGGTCTGTATCCCTCTATTCTCCATCTGTTCATGTGTCCGTCTCAATGCCTCTTAAACTTTGCCGTAGTATCTGTTCCCTGACAATGTGTTCGTCCAGATCATCAATAAATGTGGTGGAAGGTTGATTTCCTGGCGCATTTCTCCAGAGACATCAGTTGCCATGAGCGAGCAGTCCTTTGTTATTTATTCTCGCTCTCAGTCTGTCTACTTTGTATCTTCCAACCCATCTCTAATTCATACACAGGTCTGTAGGTTATCTGAAATCATAGAATCCCTACAGTGTGGAAGCAAGCCATTCGGCCCATCGAATCCACACCCATCCTCCGAATCCAAACTATTCCTTTAACCCTGCATTTCCCATAGGTAATGCACCTAGCTTACACATTCTGGGATACTATGGGCAATTTAGCATGGCCAATCGACCTATCCTGCACACTTTGGACTTCTGGGAGGAAATCAAAGCACCTGGAAGAAACCTGTGCAGACATGAGGAGAATGAGCAAACTCCACACAGCAAGTCACCTGAGCCTGGAATCGAACCTGGCTCCCTGGTGTTGTCCCTGGCCCCATGCTAACCACTGTGCCACTGTGCTGCCCGATCTTGAAATGATCTGCAATAGTAATGAATCATTAATTCAGGAAGCTGCTTAGACTCTCCAATACAGCAATTAAGCTTTTAAAGGACACTTAAATTTGACCTTTTTCGCACGGGACTCCCTACCCACCGCAATGCTGCCTCAGGTCATGTCCCCCCTGATATCATAATAGAGAGTACAGAGGAGGTTCAGGGAGTACAGAGGATGTTCACTAGGATGTCTCACAGCTATTCACCCTCCAAGCCTGATTGGCATCCACTCCTTTGTTTGTCCAATGGTTTTTCTTTCTGTTTAGGCTCTATTCCCACCTATCATTTACCCCTTATCCCCACCCTATCTTCTGCATCTAAACCAATATTTTCCCAGCAACCATCAGTTCTGAGCAAGGGTCATCAGACCCAAAATGCTAACTCTGGTTTCTCCACGCAGACCTGCTGAGCTTCTCCAGCAACTTCTGTTTTTGTGTCAGAATAAAATGGTGAACCATTTGCTTTTTTTTATTTCAAAGCAAAGAGCTTGTCAATTAATGGAGGTGAGCAGTTGCAAAGAATCTTTTTTCAGTTCATAAGAAGGGTACTTTTAATAGTCAGAGCTGCCAGTCAATTTCGATCACATCGCAAAAGATGGCAGCAGAGGAGACCAGAACTGGATCTTTCTCTTTTTATCATTTTAAGGTATTAAATCATTTTATCCAATGAAAACTGTATTATACCCATGATACCTCTTTAACTATAATGAGCAATGGAAGGGTTAAATGACCTTTTCTGTAAGTATCTGTGTGATAAATCACTGAACCAAAATCATATATACTGGGAGTAGGTTTACCTCTATTCAAACCCTCAAACATTGTATTTAAAAATGGTACGCAAGCTTGTTTAAACATATCACGCCCACCTTTCAGAATGTTCCCATTCTTCAGTAGTTCTGCCCACTTGTCACAGTCTGTCCATTTTGGGAGGTGAGGAGGGAGGGGGGGGGTCTTCCAAAACCTACTCCAACACACAAAATTTGTGTGCCGGAGCAAATGGAATTTTCCTGTGGCTCCCACAATGGGGTCCCTGACTTCAGAAGTGGCACATGGTGCATTTTGTACCGAATGCCTTCCTGGTTCAGATTTTTAAAAAGTACAAAAGGGGTCAGCAAGGCAGTGGAAAATTGTAGTAACAAAATTCCAGTCAGAATTAAAGGACCAACCTCAGGGTTTTGCAATCTGACTCGCCTCTACATTGGAAAGTAAAAATCTGACCAGGGGAATACAATAATCCATATAAAAGAGAGTTTAATCTCAGATTACCAAGAAAAAGTTACAGAAGACATTTCAGGACATAGAAATGATCACCAAACAATTACAATATTACCATTAAAGAACAGGAAAGTACAGAAATGGACACATATGAATCCGTATGCTACAGCAAACCATTATGTTTATACGTGCTATTTATCTACAGTGAATTAATGGTTCCATTAAAATAATAGAGGAAGAAATCTAAAATGAATGCATTATGTGTTCAAACATTGATCTTCAGGTACAATCATTTCAAAGATATGTACTTTGCACAGATAATGAATGTATTTTCAATCACAGAGATATACATCCACATAAAACTTGAAGTAGCTACTGGTTACACAAAAACTAAATGAATTTCATTGTCAAATTAGTCTCTCTTTATAATGTGATGAATGTGGAGATCATCTTAAACATGACTGTTATTTTAAAAAAGGAATCAATCCATATACAGTGCATAAAATCGTCTACCCAAACACTGGTAGGTCTGGAAACTATCATCCATGCCTGAATTTTAATTGAGTAAAATTTAGGAAAATTACTTACCTGGATGAATCGATTGGGTGCCACATTGCCTCGGTGTGGCTCTGCATTAGTGTTGTGCTTTGGATGCCAGTCTATCCTGCTTTACATATGACCCTTGACCCCAGCTGGCCTGGCTTGACCCAAACCATCCATGACCTGAACTATACGAATATAAAAATCTGGAAATATATCCGAAATCCAGCACAGACCTGGTCCTGAGAGTGTTGCAGCTCCAGTATGTGCGGGCACATTGGCAAAGTTAAGTTGAAATAGCAACTTCAGAATGAATGAATGAATTTCACTGTACTAACAAACTTTAGATAATGGACATTTACTCAAAGTTGATGAAAGGATACATGAGTCTTCAGGAGTGGCCAACAGTTAGATCGGCTTTGGATTGTCTCAACGCATCCGTGAGCAACTATCACCTCAACTGAAGGTTGTGAACTCAGTGCATAAAACAAAGAAAGTTTCTGAAAACACAAGTTGTCTGAAGAAGAAGATTAGGAAGTATAAATTGTCAAACTTTTGCTCAGCTTATCCTGTGCATTCTTACGCATCCGCATTAATTTCTACCTTATCTGGTTTGAAGTCTTTTGTTATTATTGTTATGAGTCCAAATTACACTTAAAAGCAAAGCAAGTCACAGATTCCTGTTCATTGTCTCTGAATTGCATCGTTTGCTGTTCACTGATCTGAGCATCAGCCATTAGTTAAAACTTGATTGTATGCCGAGTGACCTTGATGATATAATTTCCATGCTCTTGCTCATTCAATTTTGGATGCCTCTCTAGTAACTTGCAGTGTTGTATTTTCAAAATATTAGACGTGCTTAGATAAATACCTCAGGGCATCCTCCTCTTTCAAATTGCAAAAGGAACACAAATCCAGCCCAAATTTAATTAAATCTTCAATGAGTCTGTGCCTTACTGACCAGTGAATTAACATACAACACGAAGAACATGAAACAAGAGCTTACATGAGAGCGATCTCCAAGGTAACGCTCCGCAGCTCATTAGTGTCTTGTTAATGAGTTTAGCAAAATGAAGCCAGTCAGTAATTCCCTCAGATACTGTTAACTTCTAATTATTCAAGAAGAGCTTCAGATTCCTTCACCAGTGGGTTTTATAAAATATATTACATAAAATTGATGTTTTGCTCATATAATTCTGAAGCAGAGGCCCATGTAAGTTGAAGGGACATTAGTCAGGTTGGTCCATTATATTTTTAATATCCGAATGTTTTGTTTTCACAGCCACAATGTATAAATCGTGAACCAATTTGCAAATATGATCAATTGGCTTGATGCCAACTTGAAGACATTTTAGGGATGAAAGAAAGGTGATTGTAGATCAGCTCATTTAACATCAACAAAATCAAAATACGTTGGTAAAGTACCTCCAGTCTAATGAAAGGCCTTCCAACAGTTTGCAAGAGCCTTATGCCATATTGAGCCCCATATTAGTTCAAATGACCAAACGTTTGGTCAAAGAGATAAACTTTTATAAGGTTTAATGATCGACAAATGTAACATAAAGAAGTGTAGAGAAGGTAATCAAGAGCTTGGGGCCAAAGCAACTGAAGGTATAGGCACCAGTCAGGGAGAGTTACAATTTGCCCAGTGTTCTCTTTCAGGGAACACAAACATATTGAGTGATAATAGGGCTGCCATTTTGAGCCATAGCCCAAGTCAAATTTCACCATCTTCTTCATTTTCTTTAGCAATACAATACCTTATGGTGGTTCAGTGGTTAGCATTGCTGCCTCACAGCACCAGAGACTTGGGTTCAATTTCATCTTTGGGCGTCTTTCTGTCTGGAGTTTGCACATTCTCCCCATGTTTGCATGGGTTTCCTCCCACAGTCCTCGAGAGAAAGTGAGGGCTGCAGATGCTGGAGATCAGAGCTGAAAATGTGTTGCTGGAAAAGCGCACAGGTCAGGCAGCATCCAAGGAACAGGAGAATCGATGTTTCGGGCATAAGCCCGAAGAAGGGCTTATGGCCGAAACGTCGATTCTCCTGTTCCTTGGATGCTGCCTGACCTGCTGCGCTTTTCCAGCAACACATTTTCAGCTCCTCCCACAGTCTAACCATATGCAGGTTAGGTCGGATTAGCCATGCTAAATTGCTTGTTGTCTCCAGTGATACGCAGGCTAGGTGAGTTAGCCACGGGAAATTCAGGGTCATAGGATAGGGGGTTGAATCTGGTGGGATACACTTCAGAGGTGTGGACTCTATGGGCCGAATGGCCTGCTTCAACATTGTAGTGATTCTATATATCACCTTTGAAACATACAATATGTGCGTTTATATCATTGTCTCAACCGACTGGGTCCTCAAAGTGGTCCATGAACTGAGAATTGTATTAGCTTGTATATGGCCCCCTGTAATTTTTTAATGTTTCCATTTTTAAAATAACCAGTAGGACAGCTTTATGTTCTTATAGAAGATAACAGATTAGTTCGTCACAAAACTACTGCTGTAGCCATTCAAGTAAAGATGATAAAGTTTTTACTCACAAACAAAGGTTAAAAGTAAGTTTAAAAGATACTTGGAAAGATGAAAATAAAATCATTTTCTAATATATTGTTAATCTGTTTCTTATTGTGTTGTTTCTTCCTGAAGGGAAAAGGTCAAACTTGAAGTCCGGTTCAGCAGCTGTGATGGCCTCTATTAGTCGAATGGTTAGGATTTGCCTGTAAGGGTGAGCTCAGCACTGAAATAACGCCACAGAAGATGATATCCTCATTGTATCATGGAATCCCGACAGTGTGAAACTAGGCCATTTCACCCAACAAGTCCACACTAACCCTCCAAGGAGTAACCAATCCACACTCATTCCCCTACACTATTACTCTATATTTCCCCCGACTAATTTTTTTTTAGATTACTTACAGTGTGGAAACAGGCCCTTAGGCCCAACAAGTCCACACCGACCCGCCGAAGCGCAACTTACCCAGACCCATTCCCCTACATTAACCCCTTCACCTAACACTAGGGGCAATTTAGCATGGCCAATTCATCTAACCTACACATTTTTGGATTGTGGGAAGAAACCGGAGCACCCGGAGGAAACCCACGCAGACACGGGGAAAACGTGCAAACTCCACACAGAGAGTCGCCTGAGGCGGGAATTGAACCCGGGTCTCTGGCGCTGTGAGGCAGCAGTGCTAACCACTGTGCCACCGTGCCGCCCAATGTACCTAGCCTATACATCCCTGAACACTAGGGGCAATTTAGCCCATCACCAAGTCCGCCTTTATTTACACATGGAGGGTGCTTGGCCCTGACTCAGATCCCTTAGAGCTAGCTTGAAGAGTGAGCAGAACCTCTGACACTCCTGTTTATTTCTGTTAGCCAGGACTCCCTGATCGGAGCAGTTGAACAGCCCCAGTCAGGGAACTCATAATCTATGCTGACCACATGGCTGACCTTGTTACAATCAGTGCAAACACGATTTGGGAGAAACAGACGTTTCTTGTTCTTTTATGGATCTAGGGCTAGGGAACTTGCAGATTGCCTGGACATTTTCAGTAGAACAGCATTTGATTTATGTATGCATTTCTTCCTACGCTCCAAGACCCTTCATTGACGACTCGAGAAAGTGAGGACTGCAGATGCTGAAGATCAGTTGAGAGTGTGGTGCTGGGAAAGCAGGTCAGGCAGCATCTGAGGAGCAGGAGAATTGATGTTTTGGGCAAAAGCTCTTCACTGATGACATTGCACAAAGCACTTACTGGGTTTTTTTTGCACAAAATGATTTTAACAACTTTTACTTTGTCACAATCAAAGCAAAACCGCTGCTATCTAAATTTCAAATGAGTTGTTGTTCCACCAGTTAGGGAGGTTGATTGAATTGTGGCCCTTTCTTTTGTCTCCTGTTCTCGGAGAAGCTTTGATTTCTCACACCTTTGACTAGGCCCATTGTCTTCTTCAAAGGTTAATCAAATTCTAGGAATCTCCCTTGATGATTACTGATGAGATAACCACTCAAGAACTTTTAAAACAGCCTGATGCGACATATAGTTGCTGTGGCTTCCATATAAAAATGATATTAACAAAAGTTTACTTACATTTCAGGAAAACTTCCTCCACCCGAATGACATGGACAATAATGAGAATGTTGGGAAAATGTGTCAAAAAAATTTAAAAATGAGATTCATGACATTCAGAAAACAAGGTCTGAATTTCTCTTTAAGGTATCAATGACTCGGTGAGCATCTCCCCATAAGCAGAGAATTCTCCATGTCGGTGGAAGCTGGATGGTCCCAAATCCTAATTTGAAGGTCAGTGCAGTTACCCGGTGATTGCAGCTATCAGGTGTCTTCTCCGAATCTCCATATTGGTCTAAATTCACCTACTCCTCCAGTCATGCTGCTCAAGCAGGGACCACCTTTACCCACCTTGGGCAGACAAAACTGGTACCCTTAATGGACAGAGACCACCTTTACCTTCCATCGACAAAGACCATCTGTACCCTCAAAGTACAGAGTCCACTTGTACCGACATGGATAGAGAGCATCTGTACCTTCCATGGTCAGTGACTACTTGTGCACTCCATTGGCAGAGACCACCTGCACCCACCCTGACCAGAAACTACCTCCACCATCTGTGGGCAGTGATCACCTATATGCTCCATTACCAGAAACTACCTGTAATCTCCATGGGGAGGCTTCACCAGACTCACCATGTGTAGTGACTATCTGTAAAATCCATGGGCAGTGACAATCTGTACTCCCATCGATGGAGATCCCCTGTACGCACCCACCAGGAGCAGGCAGACACCATCTGCAATTACTGTGAGTAGTGGTCATCAGTAACGTCCTTGTGCAGGGACCACCTGTACCCTCCTCGGATAGTGATAACCTGTACCCACCATTCATCAGCAGAGATAACATGTACCCTTCATGAGCAGAGATCACATATATCCTCCATATGTAGAAGCTCCCTGCATCCTCCTTGGACAGAGACCACCTCTACCCACCATCACCTGTACCCTTTGTGAGCTCAGACCACCTGTACTCTCCCTGGGCAGAGATCACCATTACCCTCCTTGGGCAGAGACCACTTGTGGCCAGCAACCAAGAGCAGTGACCACCTGTGTCCTCTGTGGGCAGTGACCACCTGTACCCTCCATGGGCAGTGACCACCTGTGTCCTCTGTGGGCAGTGACCACCTGTACTCTCCATGGGCAGTGACCACCTGTGTCCTCTGTGGGCAGTGACAACCTGCACCCTCTGTGAGCAGTGACCACCTGTACCCTCCATGGGCAGTGACCACCTGTACCCTCCATGAGCAGTGACTACCTGTGCCCTCTGTGGGCAGTGACCACCTGTACCCTGGAAAGGCAGTGACCATCTGTACCCTCTGTGGGCAGTGACTGCCTGCACCCTTCATGAGCAGTGACCACCCGTACCCTCTGTGGGCAGTGACCACCCATACCCTCTGTGGGCAGTGACCACCTGTACCCTCCATCAGCAGTGACCACCCGTACCCTCTGTGGGCAGTGACTGCCTGCACCCTTCATGAGCAGTGAGTACCTGTAGCCTCCAAAGCCAATGAGCACAGCAACAGCAGAAACCACCTGTACCCTGGAAGGCAGGCATCACCTGTACTCTCTGTGGGCAGTGACTACTTCTGCTCACAATAGGCAGAAATCATCTGTATCCTCCATGGGCAGAGATCACGTGCACCTGTACTGGGCAGTGAACACCTGTACCCTCTGTTGGCAGTGACCACCTGTAAAATCCAAATGTAGAGACCACCTGTACCCGAGGTGGGCAGAGACCATCTGTCACCACCCACCAAGAGTCGAGACCACCTGTATCCTCCCTGGGCAGTGAACACTGATGAAGGGCTTATGCCCGAAGTGTCAATTCTTCTGCTCCTTGGATGTTGCCTGACTTGCTGTGCTTTTCCAGCACCACACTCTCGATTCTGATCTCCTAGCATCTGCTGTCCTCACTTTCTCCCAGAGACCACCTGTACATTCCTTGGACAGAGATCACTTGTAACAGCCCCCTTCCCCCTACCATTTGCAGAGACTACATGTACCCTCTGTGAGCAAAGATCATCTGTACTTTTCATAAATGGTGACCACCTGTACCCTTCATGGGCAGGCATCAACTGTGCCCTTTATGGGGAGTGACTACCTGTTCCTTCTGTGAGCAGAGACCATCTGTGCCCTCCATAGGCAGAGACCACATGCACCCTCCTTGAACAGAGACCACTTTGTACCCTCTATAAGAAGAAACCAGCTGTCCCCTTTATTGACAGTGGCCACCTGTGCCCTCCATAGGCAGAGAACACCAGTACCCTCAATGAACAATGACCACCTGTGCCCTCTATTAGTAGCGACCACCTGTACACTTCAGTGGAGAGACCACCTATATTCTTTGTAGGCAAAGTCTATCTGTACCCTCCATTGGCAGTGACTGCCTATCCACTTACTGGGCAGTGACCATCTGTATCGTCCATGGCAAGTGACCACCTGGACCTTTCATGGACAGTGTGGGTTCTGTGGTACAGTTTGAGTAGAAATATAGAAAGACAGCATAGGAACATAGGAGCAAGTCATTTGGCTGTTCTACTATTTAACATGATCATACCTCTATGTCAATGCCTCCCTTGCACACACGTTTTTCCCCTCAACATCCTTAGACTCTAGAAATCGATTTATTAATTTCTTAATTATATTTAGTGACTTGCATTTCGCAGCTTTCTGTGGCAGAGAATTCCATAGGTTCACCAGACCCTGAGTAAGAAATTTCTCTTCATCTTAGTCTGAAATGTTCCACTGTGTCTCTTCAGACTGTAAGCCTTTCTCTGCACCCCCATCCACCACAACCCTGCCATGGCCAAAGAAACCATCTTGGCTGCACCCAGTCTGACCATCCTGTCAGAAATATTTCGATTTCAACTCGGGCCCAGCTGATCCAATTTCTCCACAAGCAACTCGTCATCATTTTTTAAAAAATATTCATTTTGTGGGATGTGGGCATCACTGGCTGGCCAGCATTTATTGCTGGTCCCTAGTTGCCCTTGAGAAGGTGGTGGTGAGCTGCTCTCTTGAACTGTTGCAGTTCACCTGCTGTGGGTTGACCCACAATGCCATTAGGGAGGGAATTCCAGGATTTTGACCCAGTGACAGTGAAGGAATAGCGATGTATTTCCAAATCAGGATGGTGAGTGGCTTGTAGGGGATCTTGAAGGTGATGGTGTTCCCATTTATCCACTGCCCTTGTCCTTCTAGATGGAAGTGATCATGGGTTTGGAAGGTGCTGTGTGAGGATCTTTGATGAATTTCTACAGTGCATCTTGTAGATAGTGCACACTGCTGCTACTGAGCATTGGTGGTGGAGGGAGTGAGTGCTTGTGGATACAGTACCAATCAAGCAGACTGCTTTGTTCTAGATGTTGTCAAGCTCTTTGAAAGTAGTTGGAGCTGCACCTATCCAAGCAAGTGGGGAGTATTCCACCACACTCCTGACTTGTGCCTTGTAGATGGTGGATAGGCTTTGGGCAGTCAGGAAGTGAGTTACTCACCACAGTATTCATGATCCCTGACCTGCTCTTGTAGCCATTGCATTTATGTGGTGAGTCCAGTTGAGTTTCTGATCAGTGATAACTCCCAGGATGTTGATAATGGGGGTTCAGTGATGGCAACATCATTGAATGTCAGGGTTCAGTGTCTAGATTGTCCCTTATACGTCATGGTCATAGCCTGGCATTTGAGTGGTGTGAAAGTTACTTACCACCTGTCAGCCCAAGCCTGGATATTGTCAGATTTGTTGCATTTGGATACAGACAGTTTTAGTATCTGAGGAATTGCACATGGCGCTGAACATTATGTAATCATCAACAAACATCCCCACTTCTGACCTTATGATGGAGGGAAGGTCATTGATGATGCAGCTGAAGATTGTTAGGCTGAGGACACGACCCTGAAGAACTCCTGCAGAGATGCCCTGGAGCTGAGATGACTGACCTCCACCAACCATGACCCTCTTCCCAGGTGTCAGGTATGATTCCCCTCCAGAAAATTTACCCCTTGATGCCACACTCAGTCGAATGCAGCCTTGATGTAAGGGATGTCCAGTCTTGGGTTGCTAGATCTGTTTGAAATCTGTCCAATTTAGCACAGTGACAGTGCCACATAACCTGACGGAGGTTGTTCTCACTATGATGGCGGGTCTTTGTCTCCAAAAGGTCTGTGCGGTGGTCGCTCTTATCAATGATGTCATGGACAGATGTATCTGCAGCTGACAGATTGGTAAGGATGAGGTCAAATATGTTTTTCCCGATTGTTGGTTCCCTCACCACCTGCCACAGATCCAGCGTAGCAGCTATGTCCTTTAGGACCCGACCAGCTCACACAGTAGTGCTGCTGCCAAGTCACACTTGGTGGTGGGCATTGAAGTCCCCCACCTAGACTATATTTTGTGCCCTTGATATCCTCAGTGCTTCCTCTAAGTGTTGTTCAACATGGAAGAGTATCGATTCATCAGCTGAGGGAGGACGGTGTGTGGTAATCAGCAGAAGGTTTCCATGTCCATATTTCACCTGAAGCCTCGAGATTTCATGGGGTCTGGAGTCAATGTTGAGCACTCCTAGATCAACTTCCTTCCGACTGTATGCCACTGTGCCACCACGTCTGCTGGGTCTGTCCTACTGGTGGGACAGGACATATCCAGGGATGGTGATAGTAGTGTCTACGCCATTGTCTGTAAGGTATCATCCCACGAATTAATCTGGTGAACTTTCACTGCACTACCTCCATGTCAATAATATCTTTCCTCAGAAGGCTGAAGGAATCCAGGGGTATGAGGAGAAAGTGGGATCAGGATACTGAGTTAGAGTCATAGAGATCTCCAGCATGGAAACAGGCCCTTCAGCCCCAACTTGTCCATGTTGCCTCGTTTTCACAATTTAAACTAGTCCCATTTGCCTGTGTGTGGTCCATGTCTCTCCATGTTCTTCCCATCCATGTCCTGTCTAAATGTTTCTTAAATGATAAAATTGTATTCGCCTCCACCAGTACCGCTGGCAACCCGTTCCAGACACTCACCACTCTCTGTGTGAAAAAGTTACCCCTTTGAACGCTTTTGTAACTCTCCCTCCTCCCTCCCCCCTCCGCCAATCAGCACCCCCCTCACTTTAACCTATATTTCCTACCATAGGGAAACACATTTGGCTATCTACCTTATCTATAAGGTCATGCCTCAGTCTCCACTCCAGAGGAAAATTTCCCAGCCTATCCGCGGCACAGTGGCACAGTGGTTAGCACTGCTGCCTCACAGTGCCAGAGACCCGGGTTCATTTCCCGCCTCAGGCGACTGACTGTGTGGAGTTTGCACGTTCTCCCCGTGTCTGCGTGGGTTTCCTCCGGGTGCTCCGGTTTCCTCCCACAGTCCAAAGATGTGCAGGTCAGGTGAATTGGCCATGCTAAATTGCCTGTAGTGTTAGGTAAGGGGTAAATGTAGGGGTATGGGTGGGTTGCGGGTCGGTGTGGACTTGTTGGGCCTAAGGGCCTGTTTCCACACTGTAAGTAATCTAATCTATCCAACCTTTCCTTTTAACTGAAACCTTCCAGTTTAGGTAGCATCCTAGTTAATCTTTTCTGCACTCTTTCTCCTTTCTATAGTAGTGATCAATACTCCAAATGTGGCCTTACCAACATCGTGTACAGCTGCAATAAGACATCCTAACTCCTGTACTCAATATCCTGACTGATGAAATCTAGTCTGCTGACAGCCTTCTTCACCCTCCTATCGACCTGTGACTCCACTTTCAAGGAGCTATGAACCTGTACCCCTGGATCTCTTTGTTCTATAACACTCCTCATGGCCCTATCATTGACTGTGTGAGTCCTGCCCTGGTTTGCCTTAACAAAATGCAACACGTTGCCACTTAACTCCATCTCCCATTCCTCAGCCCATTGGTCCAGTAGATCAAGATTTCACTGCCTTTCCAGGTAACTTTCTACATTGATTACTACACCACCAATCTTAGTGTCATCTGCAAACTTACTAACTATCCCTCATAAATTCTCATCCAAATCCTTTATATGAATGGTGAATAACAGTAGATCAAGCACCAATCCCTGTGGCACACCACTAGTGGGTTAGATGATCAGCTATGACCATTCTGAATGGCAAGCAGGCTTGAAGGGCCAAGGCACCTATTTCTGCTCGTATTGTTTATGTTTCTATGAGGAGACCAATACTTTAGATGCAGTCTCAACCAGGCCCTGACATTGATCAGAAGATATCCTTACTCATGTACTCAAACCTTCTTGCAATAAAGGCCAACATCCCGTTGCCTTCCTGACTGCTTGTTGCATCTACAAAGGGGAAGGCAATGGCCTAGCGGTATTATTGCTGGACTGTTAATCAAGGTAATATTCTGGGGACTCGGGTTCAAAGCCCACCATGGCAGATGGTGGAATTTGAATTCTACAAAAAATAATCTGGAATTAAGAGTCTAGTGACCATGTACCCATTGTTGATTGTTGGAAAAACCCATCTGGTTCACTAATGTCCTTTAGGGAAGGAAACTGCCATCCTTGCCTGGTCTGGCCTCCATGTGACTCCATACCTACAGCAATATCATTGACTCTTAACTGCCCTCTGGGTAATAAATGATGGCACAGCCAGTGATGCCCTCATCCCATGAATGAATAATTTTTTTAAAAGCTTGCATTTAATGACCAGTGTCCAAGGATACCCAGATCTCTTAGTACATCAACATTTCCCAATCTAACACTCTTTAAATACTACTCTGCCCTTCTGCTTTTGCAAACAATGGGGATACAGTTATTCACATTATTCTGCATCTGCCACCTATTTGAACATGAAGTAGCAGAGAGAGATACTTTTGAAGAACGTAGAGGGTCAGTAACTTTCCTGTGATTTTTTTTCTGGGCCTCACTAATCTTGGATGCTCCTTCAGACCAGCAGCTGGCATTGTGGCGTCCTGAATGGGTCATGGGGAAACAGGACACTTCCCCACTGCCCCATGCACTAGGACGTCCAGGGTTCTGCTAACGAACCAAAGTGCCAACTTTCCCCTCTTGGCATGATAGAGCTTGGTTAGCAGTATTTGAATTGATATGTAGCGATGTTTAAATATGGCACCAACAGTGTGAACGCCAAGAACTCTTGGCACCAATGAGCTCTTCCATCTCTGCTGACTGCAAGGTTGCATGCTACTGAGACAAACAGTGGGGAACTGAGTGAGAAAAATCGCCAAGGTTCAAAGTGGGAAACCATCCATGAAAACTCCCCAAAATTGACACTGAGCCAAATATGCAAAAGTTCAAATTGTTTTCGAGTTACAGATGTTAATGGCAACTTTTTTTTAACATTTTAAAATTTAGAAATGTCAGAAATGCACGATTACAGAACACGTTTCACGTCTTTACACCATCATGTAGCACCTTCCAAACCAATAAGATACTTCTCACTTCAAAGTTTGTGCGAAGATTTGTAGCTCGGGTGCTCGTTGTTATGGTTCTGTTCGCCGAGCTGGAAGTTTTTGTTGCAAACGTTTTGTCCCCTGGCTAGGCGACATCATCAGTGCTTGGGAGCCTCCTGCGAAGCGCTTCTTTGATGTCTCCTCCCGTGTTTATAGTGGTCTGTCCCTGCCGCTTCCGGTTGTCAGTTTCAGCTGTCCGCTGTAGTGGTTGGTATATTGGGTCCAGGTCGATGTGTTTGTTGATGGAGTTTGTGGATGAATGCCATGACTCTAGGAATTCCCTGGCTGTTCTCTGTCTGGCTTGACCTGTGATAGTAGTGTTGTCCCAGTCGAATTCATGTTGCTTGTTGTCTGCGTATGT
>NC_057723.1:70269051-70385549 GCF_004010195.1 Chiloscyllium plagiosum
CTCTAGGAGTTCCCTGGCTGTTCTCTGTCTGGCTTGCCCTATGATAGTAGTGTTGTCCCAGTCGAATTCATGTTGCTTGTTGTCTGCGTGTGTGTGAATTTGACTGGGACAACACTACTATCATAGGGCAAGCCAGACAGAGAACAGCCAGGGAATTCCTAGAGGCATGGCATTCATCCACAAACTCCATCAACAAACACATCGACCTGGACCCAATATACCAACCACTACAGCGGACAGCTGAAACTGACAACTGGAAGCGGCAGGGACAGACCACTATAAACACCGGAGGAAACATCAAAGAAGCGCTTCGCAGGAGGCTCCCAAGCACTGATGATGTCGCCTAGCCAGGGGACGAAACGTTTGCAACAAAAACTTCCAGCTCGGTGAACAGAACCACAACATACTTCTCACTTTATGCTCACTGTTGTTGCAGGAAAAGACACCAGTGAATTCATGCCCAACTAGGCTCCACAAATGAGATAAATGACCAGTTAACGTGTTTCTGCTGAAGAAGAAATGTTGGCCAGGACACTGAGAGAATTCTGTCTTTCCTTCAAATTGTGTCTTGGGAATCTTTACAAATCTCTGGTCTGCAGATAGATCTCAGGTCATCTTATGAGTTTACCTTTATGGGTAGGGCTTGAGCCCACAACTTTTTCAATTCAGGACTGTGCTAATCTGATATCTTAACATATCAAATCATCCTAAAGTCGTCTTCTCCTTAGGCAGTCCCTGCAAATCAAAGATGATTTGCTACCACTCCAGTTCAATGAATTTCAGAAACCCAGAGAATGTACAGAATCTGTGGTAAGAGAAAAAGAGATAACATTGCAAGTCTGATATGACTCAATACTCAATTCTGAAGAAGAGTCATACCAAATTCGAAACATTAACTCTGTTAACTTCTCCGTTTTAAGCTGCTGTATTGATAGGCTGAAAGTACCTAATGGGTTCTTTAATGTCTGATCAAAAGAATTGCAAGAAGACATATCCACTTTAATATGAAACAAATTTATTAGCTAATCTACTTAATATATATTAGAGACATATGCAAACTAATGAGTGAATCAATTAGCTTAAGCTACATAATATACATATATGCGCAAACAAATGAGCCTCACACTGCCTTCTCTCCATCAGGGAACTTGGTGATGGTGGCACTTTGAGGTCTACCTCAGATTCCATGGCACCAGTCTTACAAATCCCAACCCAATGGTAAAAAGTCCAATATGTGGACAAAGTCCCTGGTATTAACACTAATCTGAATGCAATCTTATACACTGAATCCCCGTGTAGTAATAACTTAATTACTTCTCCAGCCGTTAACATAGATGGAAATCAAGTAGAGGTGGCCTCATGTAGACCACATAATCAGACGATTCCCACTGCCCCTCAAGGTCAGGTTGCTCTCCCCCAAAAGACAGAACGTGACCTGTTTCTCATGTACTTTTTCACTTGACTTCAATTACTCATTGTCATGTTCAATTAAGCCTTAATGATTAACCTTAAATGGTCTGGTATCACTTTTGAGACCAACATTACAGACGGCCTCATGATTACCTATCTGCCTCAACAGTGGCATCTCTCATGGTGGGGTTTCCAGACTTTGTGGTCATAGATCTTTTTATTGGACCAGAAGCTTTGGGAGTCCTCCCCCATTCTTAAAGCACCAGCAAATATAGAGAGGGCCAATTGGGAGACCAGCAGGAGGAAAACATCTGGACCATCGCCCAGCAAGTGTGGGCTCAGTACTCCCATTTGGCCTTCATGTTGGGTCCACAAGGGTCTCTGCAACATTCCCTTCATTGGCCCAGAGTCAATATTTTCATCTGACTGCTCCTCCGAAGCATGTTGGAATGATTTCCCTCATTACGTATAAGTGAAAGTCGTCATTTTGTTAGATCTTTCCACAGTCACTGAATGGCTTTTACTGACTCCATATTCTCCAGTTTACTTCTTTCAGTAATCATGACACTAATCACACGCTCCAGCAGAATTAACGGCCAAGCTCTTTCAGGAGACAGCAAGATGGCCCCCAAAAGCATAAAACAGTGAGATTTATCACAACTCAAAGAGACTAATTGCTGAAAAAGTGCTAACACTGATGGACAAAGGTATACCTAAATTGTAAAGAATGATATAATTGAGAGTTTGTTATGACGTGGCATTATAAAACACAGGCTTGTGAGGATAACTGGCATAAAACCAGTAACAATCTGTTTAAAATGTTATTAATGCTTTTAAATCTACATGAAGTAACTTGAGCCTTGGCAATTTGGAAGAAGAGAAAATGTCAAGTTAGACCAGAAGAGAAAGCGCCTTAAAATATATGCATCCGCCCAGATGGGATTACAGGCCTACTTCAGAAAAGACAACAAGTCTAAGGAATAAGCCAGCTCACTAAAAAGGAGGGAGACGAACATATCATAACATGACTGATCAAGGACTACCATGGTGTTTCCAGTGAACAAGATAGAACCGATGGAGGTTTATATGTGAATCACCACCACAGGGAAACAATCACAATTTTAATAGTAATAGCTTTTGTTTTAACCAAGTGCTATAACCAGTCCTGAGAAGTCATCAGTACTTGGTGTCAAACGACATTTGAGGCTAAAAGCTCCAGATATTGTCGCCAGCAATTCATTTTAGTATTCATCTTCTCATGGTAATTTTATATGGCCACTCTGCTCCTATATCCTTATTTTTCCCTTTTATCCAGCTACTCAGTTTTAAATGATCTGTCACTTACCATCATTTGTAGGCAAGCAGGAGGCTGGAAGAACACAGCAAGCCAGGAGCAACAGGAGGTGGACAACTCAACGTTTCAGGTGTAACCCTTCTTCAGGATTGGGGATGGGTGTAGGGGGAGCTGCAGATAAAGGGGTTCATTCCTCCCATTGACCAACCAGGTTGTACCCTCTACATGGGAAAAAGTGAGGACTGGAGATCGGTCGAGAGTGTGGTGCTGGAAAAGCACAGCAGGTCAGGCAGCATCTGAGGAGCAGGAGAATCGACATTTTGGGCATAAGCCCTTCATCAGGAATCTCTCTGCCTGTCTTCACCTATCCCTATCGCACCACCCTGCCCCCTCCACCCCCTTTATCTACAGCTTCCTCCCCACACCCAGCCCCTGTCCTGAAGAAGGGTTACACTCAAAATGTTGACTTCTCCACCTCCTGATGTAGCCTGACTTGCTGTGTTCTTCCAGCCTCTTGTCTGTCTACCTTGGATTCCAGCATCTGCAGTTTTTCTTTGTCTCTAACCCGCTTGCTTATCTTCTCTGAGTTCTAGTCTTTTAACACATGTATATTCTGTTCTTGTCCTTATTTGATCATCCATTTTCTTATTGATTAATTAATTTATGAGTTGAGAACATCACTTGCAAGGGAAGCATTTAATGCCCATCCCTGATTGGCTTTGAGAAGTTGCTGTTGAGTTGTCCTCTTGAACCATCACAGACCATGTAGTGTAGGCGCACCCACAATGCTGTTCAGCAGAAACATCTAGGATCTGATCCAGCACTTTCTCCCAAGTAGAGGGTATGACCTGATTGGTCAATGGGAGAAATGAACCCCCTTCTTCTGCAGGTCCCACTACACCCAACCCCAGGCCAGAAGAAGGGCTACACACGAAACATCGACTTCTCCACCCCAACAATGAAGGAATGGATTTAATTCCAAGTCTGGAATGTGTGAGACATGAGGGTAGCTTGGAGGTGGTGGCTTTCCAATATGTCTGCTGCCTTTGTCCTTCTCAAGGTAGAGGTCATAGGTTTGAAGAATACTGTTGAAGGGGTCTTTGTGAGCCACTGCATTGTGTCTTGTAGCTGATATACAACCTGGTTGCATTTTGTTGATAATGGCGGGAGTTAATGTTGAAGGAAGTGGAGGAAGCACCAATCAAGTAATCTTGTCCTGGATGGTTTTGAGTTTCTTCAGTGTTATTAGAGCTTCACTCATCTAGAAAAAAGAAAAATATTACATTATATTCCTGACCTGACTTGAATGACTGAAAATAATACATTTAGTCAAATGCAGCCTTTGATTAGATTCCCTACAGTGCAGAAACATGTCCTTCGGCCCAACTAGTCCACACCAACCCTCTGAAGAGTAACCCACCCAGACCCATTTCCCTCTGACTAATGCACCTAACACTATGGGCAATTTAGCGTGGCCAATTCACCTGACCTGCACGTCTTTGGACTGTGGGAGGAAACCGGAGCACCCATCGAGGCAGCCTCACTTTGACCTCACTTAGAGTTATAGAATCATAGAGATGTATAGCACCGAAACAGACCCTTCGGTCCAACTCATCCATGCTGACCTCAGATCTGGAATTCAACATTTTTTTCCCCAAGTTTGAACGTAAAGAATAATAAGTTCTGCTTCTAAAAGGTCCATACACAGAAACAGTGAGCATTCAGATCTCATTCAGGTTGTATATGGATCTAAAAGGGTTAATGAAAAGAAATGCTGTCAGCACTAACCGCAATGATGGTGACATATGAACAAGGTCAAGTGGACAGAGGAGCTTAGAATCTCTGATCCTCCTTAAGGTCTCTAACAAAGCCTGTGACATCAAGGTAATCTGTAATTACTTCCTGACATGTATGCAAGTCTAAAGATGTGCAGGTTAGGTGGATTGGCCATGCTAAATTGCCCATAGTGAACAGGGATGTGAAGGTTAGGCACATTAACCATGGTAAATGTGGGGTTACAGGGATAGGGTAAAGAACGTGGTCAGGTCAGATTGCTCTTCGGAGAGTCAGTGCAGACTCGATGGGCTGAATGGCCTCTTTCCAAGCTAGAGGGATTCTATGATTCTCAGCTATATCTTGTTAACTACAAGAGACTTTTCTAGTTAGGCCGGGAAGTGGTTTTCTTCTACCACTCAAGACCAAGCCGGTCCTATAGTTTCCTAAATTAATGAGGATGGTGGCAGCGACCTTCATCACAAGGAGCTACCCAGACAGCATAGGCTTGCTCAGACAGCAATTCCTCACCTCAGCCTCATGCACTTTGCACTGCCATAAGCCTCACCCCTACATCTCGCAGTTTGCATACATTACCAGCTTGCCAATCATGACAGAGAACCAATTGGATCTCGCTCATTGCAACATTTCTCCATTTTTTTTCATCAGGCAAACAGAAGTGCAGACAGAGGCAGCAGGAGAAAACCAGACAGGATCTGTCGCACCAGTATTTCCAACCATCTGGAGTAGACAGTATTGGCTATTCCGGGAAGCTTATTACTGAGGCCAGCATCCTGCTTCTCACATTCCAATTTCTTGTTCCACGGGCTCTTCAGATCTAACAGCTGTAGAGAGTGCACACAAGTTCCTCATACTTACCCGCTCCCCGTGCACTACAATCTTGCAACTTTTGCCTTTCAAGTTCTCAAAAGTCTAATTTGGAGGAAGACCCAGAGGAGAATAATGATGAAGATTAACTTCATACTCAGAGTAACAACCCTGTATAGTTGTGAGTGAGATCAGCTCCCGAAGACAGATTGGGTGTGAGTGTGCCAGGTGAAGGGGCAAGTTAAGTGCAGCTGTCAGCTCACTGGGATCCAAGGTCACACTTGACTAACCCAGCAGAGGACTTTGATGGGACAGCATACTATAAATGCAGATGGGGTTGCATAACAAAATGCTTAATGCACATGGAAACCTGTCAGAAAGTCTGTCATCAGTATCAATGAACTTAGGGCAGCTCAGCATCAACTTGGGCTTAAAGGTCAATCCTTTCTAATATTCAAACAGTGGCTGTTGTATGTTTAATTTTCACCACAGCTTACCCTTGTCAAAGAGTTGGTGGCAAAGAGGGAATCTGACTGGGTAGTAATCCAGAATCCCAGGTTCATGTTCTGGGGACATGATTTGCATCTCATGTGAAATCTGAATTCAATTACTAAAAAATGGTGACCATACAACCAATGTCAAGTATTGTGAAAGCCCCATCTGGTTCACCGGTACCCTTCAAGGAGGGCAATCTGCTTTCTTTTACTGGTCTGGCCGACATGTGCCACTGCAATGTAGTTGACTTGTAACTCCCCTCTGGGCAAACAGGCTTGGATAATAAATGCTGGCCTGCCCAGCAATGCCTACATCCCGTGAATGAATAATAAACAAGTTCCATCTGGCAGATTTACAGCCACCAGACACATTTCCAGTAGAGATGTACAGGCTCTGCTTGGTCTAGCGTAAAAGCAGAAAACCACTTGGTAATCAAATAAGAAAAGGGTCTCGTTTTAAACAATGTGTGTTTTATTGCAAGATAGCAACTAAATACAAGTCATATTGGTTTGATAGACTTGTAAGAGTATGAAACAACCCCTGATGTTTGACTTTACTCCTTCGAGGAACAAAGCCCACCTGAATCTGTGTGCCACTCACATATTTGTCCTTGCTTAATGCACTCCTCAGCATGAACTTTCAGACCCTTTTACAACAATGGCCAAAACAGGAGCATCTGATGATTGATATTGCCGGTTCTACTATAGCTTAAGCAGGTACTGTCCAAGAAGTATACATAGTGTCTCAGCAATCCAGAAATCTGTACTCCCACTCTTAACTCGGATCGCTCTGGTGCCACCCTGTGTGGGTGGCAGGGGCTCTGTGTAAGTGTGAGCAAGCTGCTATCCGACAGGAGATCAGCATGCACACTCCCAGTGGCCAGTGCAGACTGCTACCAATCTCATTATGATGAAACAGGCCCAATCTGAGCCTTCGAGGCCCACAGCAGCATGAGTTGTACTCCAGGCTCTCGGCAGCCTACACCATTGTAAGTCATCATTCCATCAGCCATGCTGCACTCACATGAACAACAATATTTAGGAGCATATGGCCAGCTGACGGTGGGAATGCACAAAGTCAATTTGTTGCTTTTAATCTGAATCACAAATTCATTTATAAGTTTGCTTTGCAGTGTTCATTTTGTCTTGGCTTTTATTTGGCCAAGTGAATGCTGCGACAGTCAGTGAGGCAGGAAAGGTAACCCATGTTGGTGAATGATCAGTTGAGATTATGTTTGATTGACATCAATCAGCCACAGAAAGACATGACCCATTCTATCTAGTATCTTTACATATAGATGAGGAAGGACACCACTTTGATTGAGACAACACATCCATCCTGGGACAAGCCAAACAGAGGAGTCCTAGAAGCGTGGCATTCTAACCAGAACTCTATCAACAAACACATCGACTTGGATCCCATTTGCCACCCCCTGAGAAAAAAACAGGAAATGACATCACCACAGAAAATGACATTACCACAGGAAATTATGTCACCAACTCAAGGGAACCTAAGCACATAAATAAAAAGCGGGTCATACCACCCATGCTTCATCCGGAGGTTCACTGATGATGTTACCTCGTATGGTGACGAAACCGAACCTTCCAGCTCAACGAGCAAACCTACATCCTGAGGTTATGTTTTCTAGCACTGTACACTGATGAGCTCTCCATGATTAGCCTGGCCAGATGCCATTTTACATCTCTGAGGGCCTTCATGACATTCAAAAAAAATGTTAACAAGGTTTGTGTTCATTCTGTTCCAAGATGGGACCATGATATACTGCTGGACAAGTAGCCATGTCTCTAGCCAAGCCGTGTCATAACAATGATAGCATTGGCACCTACCCAACAAAGCAGAAAATTAGTCAGGTGTGTTCTGTCCACTTAAAGATTAATCTAAACAGGACAATGATTGCCCCTTCAGCCAAATGTCAGCAGAGATGGAAGTGCCATTATCATTGATGGCAAAGTCATTTTCTGATAAATAAGCTTCTCACGGTTTCTATGTTTGAGCCACTTGGCTAGAAGATTCTGTATAGTCTAGATTCAAGCATGGGAAAGTAAACTGAGTTCTAGACAGCTGTTGACATCAAGGTAGCAGTTGACCAACTATGGTAGCAAGGAACTTGAGAAGAATTTCAACTAATGGGAATCTGTGGGAAACTCTCCATGACTTGGAGTCATACCTTACACGAACCAGGTCAGAAGTCTGATGTGTAATGGAGCAGGCCAGACCCTAGCCAAATATTTTAATAAGGTAGCCCAGACCCTAACTTTGCGAGTTGTTTTAAGCAGGTGTAGGGTGGATATTCCACGAGAGATGCAGCTGATCAAACCAATTGATTTTAAACAAAACAGAATGTATTTGCGCAAGAAGAAAAGAAAACCAAATTTAGAATAACATAACTATTTGAAAACCCAACCGACATGAAAACGCAACTTAACAAGTATCCTACAACATCTCCATAAACACCCCCTTGACAAAAGGTAAATTTAAGCACATTGTTCTTACAGGAGAGAGATGCCAGAGATACTGAGGATCAGCATGGAGCTGTTTCTTTGGGTCCCCAGCTAAAACTAACCCAAAATCAGAAAAATCCTGAACTGGAAGAACAGGTCACCACCCACCTCCATCCCACTCCACCCCCCTTTCATTGTACAAGTATTTTAAAAAGAAAACCTGAAAGCCTTTTCTGATTGTTGACTTTGGTAGCATCCCCGTTCCATTTATCTCTCAGCCTCCCCCCCCCCCCCGGCCCACAATCCTCATTCCTGATGAAGGGCTTATGCCTGAAACGTCGATTCTCCTGCTCCTCAGATGCTGCCTGACCTTTTCAAACACCACACTCTCAACTCTGATCTCCAGCATCTGCAGTCCTCACTTTCTACTTAGGTAGCATCCCTTAACCATTATTAAAGTAGCCAGTTCAGACATTCGGATACCTTAGCCTTTACAACCCCTCTCAAGAAAATCCTAAAGACAGAATAACCTTGTTAAAAGAGCATAATCGTCACAAATGCAATGTTATTTTACGAAGGCGGGTGAATGGGATGTGGTGTTTTGAACAGTGTCCAAGTCTAGTTAGGGAGTTGCAAAGGTGTGGCCTGATGAAACATCCACAGACCTTATTTACTCAAGTAACTTATTTTGTAGTCTTGACCTCCGAAACTGACTCCTATAGATATCTGCTCGCTCTGTCATTTGACCTTAACTGGTCAGCTGCTGGCCACCCTCACAGATAAAGAACATCTGCCTACTTTTCACAAACTCCACCAAGGCTAATACTGCAATGTCAAAAAGCCTTGGAGCCCTACGTCCCGAGTCATTCTGCACTGTTTGCCAGGTGGAACACTGTCCTTGCAGAACAGCCGACATGGCTCCATGGCATGCCTCTTCCCAACAACATCTACCCTCGACATCCCCAAACTACAACCAACCCCATCTAATTCCCCCATAATGGGCAGGCTGATTTTAAATAGTGCTGGAAAATGGTGAACTCCCTGCTAATGTGATTAGCTAAAGAACGGTTCAGTTAGCACTGACTGCACAATAATCACTGAAATAGGTAGCCAGCACAAAGTTGGTACATTGCCTCGATTAAATTGAATGGGTACAAGTTAACTACACATCACAAACCCTCATGCTAGCTCAAGGGCTACCAGTGACATATATATCTGAGACAATTAGCTGCATTTTTGTGACCCTCCTCCTCACTCTGTCTTCAACCGTTGTGTCCAGGGGAGTGTTAAAACCAGCCAAGTGGATATGATGTCTATGAAATATCAGTGGGCATGAGTTGTATTAAGTTGGATCAGCAGATCTTGGCAGTCCATTAGAGTTTGTCAACTTGAGCCCTATAGCTTCAACCCGTAATCTAGGCTGACACAGCGCAGCATTGAAGTAGTGCTGTATGTGTGGTTGCTTGTATCACCTTTCATCTACAAGGACTTCTCTTCCTTGCAAATGTGTAGAGATCCCACAGCATGGTTCAAAGGTCAGAAAGTTGTTTTTGCCAGTACTCGTCTCTCAACCAAGAATGAATTAGGTTTGTCATTGGGACATTGCTGCTCCAGAATGGACGCCAAGTGAATGCAATTCAAGAGGTAATTAAGCGTTGCTTTCAGATATTCCAATACAAGAAGTTAGAGCTAAGAGCAAGTATTATTTGTAATCATACAGTGCAATGAAGATTCATTTCGGGAAGCTTTTATCGAAGTTTTATTTTTTTTTTGAAGCTTTACATATGGACAGGCACCTCCCTTAGAGAAGGTTACATAAATTGGGTAGAATCCATGGTATTGCAAGCTGTCGGAAGGAATGTGCATGATGTGCCAACAGCTTTTTATTTGCACACTTTTTTAATTTCTTATTTCCAACATCTGCCTAGATACATTATTTCTTTCTGTGGTCACGCAAGCTATTTCCATTGTATCCATTGCATTGATTAATTATCTGACATGCTTGAACTGGTCTGTGGAATATATGGCTGCAATTTGATGTTCAATATAATCTTTAGTTACAAAAAAATCAAAAGAAAATGCACGCCCTATGTACTTGGATCATTAAATGCCAGGAACAATGAGAGCCAAGATGGGATTTTTAGACTTTGCAAGTGCTTTCCTTCAATATTTTTTATTGCTAAATCTATTTTGTAGCCAGTTGGGCTCATATTTAATGTTCTATAACTCCAACATACATAATTATAGCCATGTTTGCTAGTTCTGCAGCAGGATATTATTTTGGGAATGTACCCAATCAAAATGTACTGGTAGAATTGTAAAAACATATGCCTGGATTGTCCAATGCAAAGCAGTGATACAATACATTAGCTGTTGAATGTCATACATTACTATTGGCAACAGCCAGACCCTCACTGTGATTAGCACATATTATTGCACATTATTAAAAACAGTCAATTGGCCCTAAAACGATCACATTTATTCAGAGGCTACATGACACAGCCTGGCAATGGGAAATGGAAAAAAAATACACTGGTACAAAATATCTTCTGAGGTTGGGGGCTGAGGTACACAGTCAGACATAGTAAAAGGAGCTTTATTTTGCTGGGAGAGCATGAAATGGAAATATCTTCCATTCGTCAGCTCGAAAATCAATGGTAATTCATCAAGCAGGAATCCATAGGAAAGGTTTTATACACTGTCCACTCTACTAATAACAGTCTGCTACTTTACTACATAAAATTGCATCCATTAGACGATCTCTTTCAACATTTCTATCCAATACCCACCATCTGTTCCTTGTTCATTGTTCTCTCTATCTAAGAAACCATGGAAATCATAGTCAGGAACTTTCCTCTTTATCTTTTCCAGTACATCCACAACTAACTCTTTTCATACTGCTGACTCCTTTGCAGTCTCTTGTCTCGCTGTATGCCTGCTACATTCTTTATCTCTTCCCACAAACTGTTAATGAGATAATGTCTGCCATACTCCAGGCCTGACCTCATAATTCTCGCAACTACTTGCAGAATTAGTCTTTAATAAATTTGTATGAATGTCTTGCATAAAGAATAGCTTACTATGGCTGTTCTACGTGGTCCACCTACAGGCTTTATGAATGGTTACAGCAGTGTTCTGGATTATGAACATGAGAATATAGGAGCAACAGTTGGCCATTCAGCCCCTCAAACTTGCTCTGCTAACCCAGATCATGGTTGATCATCAATCTGGATGCCATATTCTTGCACCATCCCCATATTACTTGATGTCATTAGTAACTAGAAAGCTATTGCTCTCTCCTAAAGATGTTCATTGACTGAGTTTCTATAGACCAGAGAATACTACCATCCTCTGAATGAAGAAGCTCCTCATCTCAGGACTAAATCGCTTGCCTTTTATACTGAGACTGTATCCCTTGCTTCTGGATCCTATATCCAATGGAAAAATTCTTTTTTGCATCTAGTCTGTCTATGCCTTAAAGAATTTTGCACATTACTATGATACGATCTTTCATTTTCCTAAACTCTAGAGTATACAGGACCAATTTCCTCAATCACTCCTTATCGCACAGTCCCACTATTCCAGGATTCAGTCAGGTGAAACTCTACTGCAGAGTTGATTGAGCATAGTGCTGGAGAAAGCACAGCTGGTCAAGGCAGCATCCAAGGAGCAAGAGAATTGATGGATTGGGCTCAAGTCCTGATGAAGGGTCCTGTCCGAGATGTAGATTCTCTTGCTCCGCAGATGCTGCTGTGCTTTTTCCAGCGCCATGCTTTATCAACTCTGACTCTCTAACATCTGCAGTCCTCACTTTCTCCTCGAAAATCTACTGCACTCCTTCAATGGAAAGAATGCCCCTCCTAAAGCAAGGGAACCAGAATTGGAAACAATGCTCCAATGTTCTCAACAATTGTAAGGTCAGGAGTTAGATGACACCAGGTTATGGTCCAACAGGTTTAGAGTAGATTAAAACCCCTACAATGTGGAAACATGCCATTTGGCCCAACAAGTCCACACCGACCCTCCAAAGACTAACCCATCCAGACTCATTTCCCTCTGACTAATGCACCTAACACTATGGGTAACTTGGCATGGCCAATTCACCTGACCTGCACATCTTTCCATTGTGGGAGGAAACCAGAGCACCTGGGCAAAACCCATGCAGATATGGGGACACCTCCACACAGACAGTCGCCCGTGGCTGGAATTAAACCGGGTCCCTGGTGCTGTGAGGCAGCATTGCTAACCACTGAGCCACTGTGCTGTCATAAACAAGCTTTCGGAGCTTTGCCCCTTTGTCAGGTGAGGTGATGCTATCTGACGAAGGGGCAGCACTACGAAAGCTTGTGATTTCAAATAAACCTGGGCTATAATCTGGTGTCATCTGACTTCTAACCTTGTCCCCCCAGTCCAACACGGGCGCCTCCACATCATGTCTACAATTGTCGCCGCATCTCTGTGCTTAAATCCTGATGTGATAAAGACTGACACACCATTCACTTTCCAAATTGTTTATTGCACCTGAATGTGAGCTTTCAGTGACTTATGAGCCAGGTCACCCAGGTCTCTTTGGACATCAACACTTTCCAATTGCTCACCACTTAAGAAATACCCTGCCCCTTCATTTCTTCTGCCAAAGTAGATAAAATCACACTTACGCACATTATATTCCATCTGCTGCATTCTTCTCCATACTGCCAGCCTGTCTAAACTGCAGTGAAACCTTTTTGTATCCTCCTCAAAACTCACACTGCCACCTAGTTTTAAATTTCCCAATGAAGGTTGTGGGGACAAGAGACCTGATTTCCTTCTCCTGATTGTAATCTAGTAAATCCCTGAAAATGAATACGTTGGGGCTGATCCTAGATACACAGAGAATGAAAATTAAAAGGAAGTGTTCTGTCAACTCCCCCTTCAACACTGGGAGTTCTGCCATTTACCACCAGAGTGCTGTTTTTCACATATATGCCAACATGTAAATATATGTTATAACAAAGGGAAAGGGGAGCAGTAGATAATTTCTGACCTACAAATGTTAGGAAATGTTTCTGAACACGTCAATTGTCTCATCAGAGGCTACAGCTTGCCAGGAGACACTCTTGCTCTTATACGCTGCTGGAGATGTGTTAGAATGATCTACATGTTCACAATGAACCTGTTTCATTATATTATGAACTCAGCTTCCTCGGCCACTTTCTGCCTTTGTTCTTGCGGGGGGATAGGGGTGATGGGTTTGGAAGGAGTTGTTGGTGTTTTGCTGCAGTATTATCTTGCAGATGGTACACACTGCTGCTAATGTGCATTGGTGGTGGAGGGAGTGAATGTTAAAGGAGGTGGATGTTTGCCAATGCTGAATTGTGTCAAGCTTCCTGGACATTTTTGGAGCTACACTCATCCAGGCAAATTGGGAAAACTATATCACATTCCAGACTTGTGCTATGGAGATGATGGATAGGCTTTGAGGATTCAGGAGGTGAGTTACTTGCCACAGAACGGTTAACTCTGATCTGCTTTCATAGCCTTTACAATAATAATAAGTTTTCTTAATGTTGATAGTGGGTTTTAGAATATCGTGTATACAGGGTTTTATAGCACAATGGGTGCTCTTCTATCTTTGAGCCCGAAGCTCCAGGTTTGAGTCCACTCCAGAACCTGATGGCCAAGGAAGCTAAATACATAACCTACCTGCCAATTTCATCCTCCCATATCCCAACATCTTGAGTTGGAACTATATCACTAAATGTTCACTGTCTCTGGGTCAAAATCCTGGAACTCCTTCCCCTATGTCACTGTGTGTGTATTTACTTTTATTGGATTACTCACAGTTCAAGGAGGCAGCTCACCAACACCTTCACAAGGGCAATTAGGGGTGTACAATAAATGCAGCCTAGCCAGCATACCTGCACTGAGAATGAAGAAAAGTTGAAATGTAAATGCTCCTGTGATGTGGGAAAATGGGAAAAGGCTGGGAATGCAATGAACATGCTCATTATCATCGACAGGAGGTCGCCTTTTGGTAATGTCAAGTTAGCTGATTCTTAGCTTATTACTGAGCGACACCGTACTGTTGCTGCAGTTATGTAGCCTCCCTAGGATCACCAGGAGCATAATGGTCACTTTTGAAAGGACCTGACAGAGAGCACCACCAATTGCATCGGACTGAAATGGGAAAGCAATACTTTTAGAAAGACTCTGTACTTACAGAGGCAAAAGTGAGGAGTGCAGATGCTGGAGATCAGAGTTGAGGATGTGGTGCTGGAAAAGCAGGGAAGTCAGGCAGCATCCGAGGACCAGGAGAATTCCTGATGAAGGGCTTTTGCCCGAAACGTCAATTCTCCTGCTGCTCGAATGCTGCCTGACCTGCTGTGCTTTTCCCGCACCATACTCTCGACTCTGTATTTTCACAGCACATTTCAGTCCTCAGGGTATTAAAAAATGCTTCACAGTCAATGAATTACGTTTGAAGCGCTGTTAATATTGCGACATTGGCAAGTGTCGCGTTTAATGTGGTGCAGAAATGTGGTGAACAGGAATGGGAAAAAAGATCAATTCATCATTTTTCTCGAATGAGAGTTAAACATTGGCCTATGGCAATAGGAGAATACTATTGCTCTTCTTTCAAGAGCACCATGTGATTATTTGTAACCCTGAGCATACACAGGCCTTAGATAAACATCTTACCGAAGTGACAGTAAGCCTAACAATGCAGCAGTCCGTTAGCAATGCACCAACATGTCAGCCTCAATTATGGGCTCAGTTCCTGGAATGTAACTCAAACTTCTGACACAGCTGAGGTCAATGGTTTGCAGAGACATTTTCTTAGATAAATAAAATTAAACAGCTATAAAAAAAACCGCTGCAGAGAAACAGTCTAGCAGATTAACGATTATAAAAATGATTGTTGTGAAACAGATCTAACTTCAAACTGCCAAATTTTCCCTGGTTTTGCCAATCTCATTCTAAAGAACTCCCTGGCCATTAGAGGGGTATATGTTACTGGCTCAAATAAAGTAGCATTATAGTCACATGTACAGGTATTATTTTATAGATATAGATACCACATTTATTAATTTGGACAGATTCAGCACTAATTGGTAAGTGTTTTGGGTTAGCCTGGTGTCAATGCTTTACCTTGGGATATCCAATAAATGTCAGTCGTGTCCAATTCCCATCAATGAATTGAATAGAATGAGTCTTGCTGCATTAACATGACATTAACAGGGGCAGATAAGTTCCTCGTCTGGATGTTAACATGATGCCTAGTCAGGCAGACATCCCAGGAATAGAGTACTGGAAATGAAGGACAAATCCCAAAACAATTTACAATGATGTTGCCAGAGTTGGAAGCTTTGAGCTATAGGGAGAGGCTGAATAGGATGAAACTGTTTTCCCTGGAGTGTCAGAGGCTGAGGTTATAGAGATTTATAAAATCATGAAGGGCACGAATAGTGTGAATAAACAAGGTCTTTTTCCTGGGTTGGGGGTGTCCAGAACTAGAGGGCTAGGTTTAGGGTGAGATGGGAAAGATTTAAAAGGCATCTAAGGGGCAACTTTTTCACACAGAGGGTGGTGCGTGTATGGAATGAGCTGCCAGAGGAAATGGTGGAGGTTGGTACAATTACAGCATTTAAAAGGCATCTGGATGGGTTTAGGAATAGGAAGAGTTTAGAGGGATATGGGCCAAGTGCAGCAAATGGGGTAGATTAATTTAGAATATCTGGTCGGCATGGATGAGTTGGACCGAAGAGTCTGTTTCCGTGCTGTACATCGCTATGACTCTATAACTCATGGGAATATGTTAGATCCTTGCCAGGGTTGAATTCCTGATCTAGATGGTGTCTAATCCACAAAGGCTTTTTTTTCTGGTAAAGGGGCGGCTCAATCTGGACCCCTGGGCCTGTATAAGTAGAATTTGAAAGTGGAGAGATTGGAGGGAGTGTTCCTGTTCTTTTTGCCCCATAACCTAAAATGGGAGGGGTGTGTACTCCAACTTTTCCGTTCCTTTAAATAATGCTGTGAAGGGAGACAGTGGCACATTTGAAAACTGCTGTCCTCCGTCTTCCACCAGAATTAAATGAAATGGGAAGGTTATGTTCGGACAATCTACCCTAAAACCAGGTGGGGTTGTGAGCAGTCTATTCTTGATCACACAACCTTCCAAAAAGAAGGGCAAATGATACAAAATCTCCATCTTAGTTTTTACATCAGGAAGATAAAGATTAATTTACTAAAAGGTTTAAGAAAACTTACAACACCCCAAATTAATTTAAAACATCATTAAAGAAATATTTTTACAACAAAGAGACTTTAAATGCTTCCACATTTTAAAACATAGAGAAAAATATTTCAAAGGTTTGAAGGAAGAAACTTTAAAATAATACAAAACAGCAATCAATTACAATTTAAAGCTTTATTCTAATTTATCAGTAATTAAATGTAATTACAATTTCATAAAATTTCTCACAGGTGGAACTTTTCCTAAAAACAGGCTTACATCAACTGAATTGAAACCACAATCCAAACTTAAAGAAAATGAAGATATCACAGAATTTAGATAGTGTTTAAATGCTTTCAAAATTCAAAGTGAACAATTTAATTTAAACAAAACAATCAAGAAAGTTATCAGACCTCCAGGTTAAATTCAAAGCGGCAGATATTTTGAGAATTAAATTAGTCAGCATGGAAGAAACTGTTCATGAGATACAGAATTCTAGCCTATACACCAAGTCAACACATTGTTTTATTATGTGGGACTATTAGCTGGCTATGCCATTAACTGACAAAAAAGTTTAAAACTACCTGATTTCTTCAATGATGCCTTGAAAGCATTTGAAATTGATATTACTTTGAGAACCAATTGTATGAAAGTAAAAGACAAAAGAAATGCATATGCTGGAATCCAAGGTAGATAAGCAGGAAGCTGAAAGAACACAGCAAGCCAGGCAGCATCAGGAGGTGACGAGTGTTATAGTTGAAGCAGGATTCAATAAAAGAACAGCTTCCAAGTGGACACTGTCTCAAACTTGAGAATATGAAGCAGTAGAACTCCATCTAGTTGGAAATAGAATTGTTATTAGAATTTCTCATGTATCTCTTTCAGATCTTTGACAACTCAAGGAAGATTTTGCCCTGGAAAAGGCTGCCCAGGTTATGTTAGAAGCAGAGATTCAGAAAACCAGTAAAATATCTGGGGAACAGGAAGAGAAATTTAGTCTAGAATGCCATCAGAACCTAGCAATGTCATAAGGTCAGTCACACAGTGAACAAACATAAAGAATATTTAAATCTTTTGATGGTAGGACTCATTGTTCAAGATGTGGAACAAAAATGAATTCAAACAAAAGCAATTTCCAGCTCTAACACAAGAATTTTATTTTTGCGAGGAAAATGTGATAGAAACTAGCAACAATCTCTCAAAAAACAGAAGCAAACTGATTCCATCTACAAAACATTCAATAATTTATACCAAATATGATTAATAAATAAAACCTGACTCTCAAAATATACTTCTATTCAAACATGTATCCTTAGATAACCTACAGCCCTTATCCGAAACACTATGGCTACTCCTGTGAGAAACAGTCAACCAATTTGAACCAGATGTGATAGATCTCATCTATGCTATAAACATTGAAGTCAGCTCAGTTTTGATACAGGAATGAGTGTTATGGCATGATCAGACAAAATGCTTTGTTCGAAAAACATAATGGGCAGAATCTCATAACGCCCTGAATGGTGAAGACAATAGCAAGAAATCTAGGAGAAGGAAATCTAGGACTGAGGCCTTTATTGTGATTAGGTGCAGTAAATTGTATTTTTCAAAAGATTTCTGGGTGTCAAGAGTATTAGGCTTCACTTGGGCAGTGCACTGGAAATGAAGCCTTGGTACTTCCAGAGTTGTCACAAAAATTAACGATTGTAAAAGTATGCAGAATTCTCAATTTACCTTCCTTTTAAACCCAGCTAGATAGAAAGTTCATAACAATAACTTAATAAAAGTTACTATCTATTACAAATGAATAGATTCTAACTACAGAATTATGAACCTTCAACATATAACTCTGTTGGGTAAACCTTTAGCCCTCTTATCAACTCACCCTTTACGTAAATGTACAGACAGACCAAAAAAAAAAGCATTATGAGCAGAGAGAAAGACTGGGAAGGCAGTTCAGTGGACCCAATTGAAAGGGTTTGCTGCAATGATTCTTGTGCTGATCTGAATGCTTTTGCTTGCTCTTCCTTCTCCACATACCTTCACTTGCTTGCAGGAGGTGCAGGGTGACCAATTCACTCTTGTAAATATCTCCGATATGTTAATTCGATGTAAGAGCTTATGGCAGCTGGAAAGGGGAAATTAACTTGCTATCTTCAGGCAGGAGATGGCAGACAAGATCAGCACTTTATCTACTGAAGGTCCACTCATTTCTGACCAGAACATTCACACCACAAGCTGTTCAGCTACTTGGGAAGCAAGCACAAAGTTGTTGGCATGCAGAAGGGCCATTGTTACCAATGACTTGTCACTATTTCACAGACCAATCAGCTGCCTGTTACCATCCAATTGCTACTTGTCCTCAGATCCTCAGGCTCCCCTGGGATATTTTTGTCTGTGTTAATTGTCTGTAACTGGGCTTTATTCACCACTTGAATGAACAGCTGTAGCCACATTTACTATGGGTGACAAGCAACTTACTTTTAACGAGTGCAGTAAAATAAACCCTTGCTTTTTAAAAAAGGTTCTTCTCCCATTTCCATCCACAATAACAAATGCAGGAAAGTTAAACAATACAGTCTTTAGAAGATGAAATTTGCACTAGGGAGTGATGAGAAGTCTATTAACGGGAATTGTTGTTCGATATCACCCTCATAAACAACAAATCTTCTCTCATTAATATGTAAGTTCCTATTCTACCATAAACTGGATCGAAACTAGATGCTGCGAAGTCCCGACATGAAAGTTTGAGTGAGGGCTGCTTGGCCACTCCAGTTCACCACTTGCTCCCCCAGACCTCCATTATTGACACCAGATGTTCAATGCAGCAGCCACATCCATGGATGTTGGCATCCAATCCATACCATCCTCTCTAAGCAATAATGGCGTATCTCTGATCCACCTTCATTATGCTTCTCTACCACAGCACACTGGCACCTCTCAGTATAATGCTGTTCCAAGGGCACTTTGATCATATTGACAGGCACCCAGTCTTCGGTTTGGAGTAGGGAGAATCTCAGGGATCCTCACTTATTCCCTTTGCACTTACTCACTCACTTTGCACGTACTTGACTGCTCACAGCATCTCTGCCTTGCCTTACTCTGCCTTACCGAGGCAAACTCAGGCAGCTTGTCATGGTGGCAAGCCGTCACCAGCCAGGTGGGTAGATATGGAGAAAGTGAGGACTGCAGATGCTGGAGATCAGAGTCAAAAGTTGTGGCACTGGAAAATCACTTCAGGTCAGGCATCGTCCAAGGAGCAGGAATGTCTACGTTTCGGGCATAAGCACTTCATCAGGAATGTGGGGTGGTGGCGGCCCAAAGGGGCTGAGAGATAAATGGGAGGGGGTGGGGCTGCGGGGAAGGTAGCTTGGGTGTGTTGTTACACATAGCCATGCTCACACTGTGTTCTAACTGCATACATGACAACCCACTGCATGTGCTTCAACTAAATGGCTCAGAGTCCATAAGACCATAACACATAGGAGCAGAAATTAGGCCATTCCGCCCATTGAGTCTGCTTCATCATTCAGTCATGGCTCTTAGGTTTTTCAAACCCATTTTCCAGCTTTCTCCTCAAAACCTTCGATCCCCTTGGCAACCAAGAACTTGTCTCTCTCTGTTTTAAACATACTCAATGACTTGGCCTCCATAGCCTTCTGTGGCAGTGAATTCCATAGATTCACCACCCTCTGACTGAAGACATTTCTCCTTATCTACAGTCCAAGGGGTCTTCCTTTTACTCTAAGGCTGTGCCCTCAGGTCCTTATCTCTCATGTCTGTGGAGGTCTACGGAAAGTAGTGCTTAATCAAGTCAAGGAAGGGAGTCCTGACACATAAAGTGAAGGGCAGCCTCCAATATTGATTCAGGGGCTTGGGTATGGTCAGGTGTTGCTTCAGATGATCGGGGTCAGGGTCCTCACCTCTTAAGGCCACACCTCCCTGACCATTTCTGCCCTACAATTGGCTGTTATCCCCTGAGCTGAGAGAATGACAGATCGATTGAGGTGAAAGGGGCTAGCACCACTGTTAGTGTTGGCGTGGGGTGGGGGCCAAAGATAGTGAGGTATCCCAAGCCATGAATTGGCAGTGCACAAGTCGCGCAGGGTTAGTAGCCTGGGGTGTAGGTAGTTGAGAACAAGCGAGGGAAGATATTTGCATGCAACAGTGAGAGTGGGTGAGCTTGAGACATGGTGAGAGGTAGAGGTAGTAGCAGAGATACAGTGAGTGTGAGGCAGCTGAGAGGGGATGTTGACATTTATTGTGATAGAATGGAGATAGTCATTGACTTTATAACTGTTGGGTAATCAAACCATTGAGACCACACTGACCTGGATGGCATCTTGGATCAGGCATTTGGAATTGGGTATCATGACCTCCTCTGCTGGCCTTAGGAGGACATCCCTCTCTGTACTACCTCACCTTAAATTAAAATTAAATTACATACCTTGGCTGGTTCCGATGAAATTAAGTATTATTTGGGAAAAGTCTCCTGATTAACTATTCAACATATCCCATGCATACCTCACACCACCCCAACGTCATCTTCCCTGACACACTCCCAGACTCCTGATTGGACATCCCAAAAACCCCTCCCCGAGGAACCTCACCCCCTTTCCTACTCTGCCACTGGACCCCCATTCTCCCTGCCATCAGACCATCCCAGCT
Source organism: Chiloscyllium plagiosum (assembly GCF_004010195.1). Lineage (NCBI taxonomy): Eukaryota > Metazoa > Chordata > Chondrichthyes > Orectolobiformes > Hemiscylliidae > Chiloscyllium > Chiloscyllium plagiosum. The sequence goes on from NC_057723.1 coordinate 70,290,194, forward strand.
ACCCTCAACAGTGGACCAGAAGCCTTCTGAACCAATGCCCATCATCCCTGTTGGAAATGAACTTCTGCATCCTGGCTACCTCCTCACCTTTTACATTTGGCATCGTCCTCTACCCATCTGATACCTCTACTCTGTACCAATCTAACATCTGATCCCTGGCATACTACCCTACCTGAAGAAAGTGAGGATTGCAGATGCTGGAGAGTCAGGGTCAAAAAGTGTGGCACTGGAAAAGCACAGCAGGTCAGGCAGCATCCAAGGAAGTTTCGGGCATAAGCCCTTCATCAGGAATGTAGGATGTGGGGGGCTGGGGGGAAGGTAGGTGGGAAGACGATAGGTAGATGGACTATAGGTGCGAGGTGACTATAATAGGTCGGTGGGGAGGGTTGACCGTATAGGTGGGAAGGAAGATGGACAGGTAGGTCAGGTCAAGAGGGCAGTGCTGAGTTGGAGGGTTGGATCTGGGATGGGGTGGGAGGGGAGGGGAGATTTGGAAACTAGTGAAGTTGGCGTTGATGCCTGTGGTTGAAGGGACCTGAGGCAGAAGATGAGGCTTTCTCCGTCCAGTTGGTGGGTGGCTTTGATTTGGCAGTGGAGGCGGCATGTCCTTCAGGGAGTGGGTGAGGAAGTTGGAGTGGTCAGCCACAGGACGGTGGGGTTGTTTGATGGGTGTGGATCAGAGACGTTACCTAAAATATTTCCAGTTGGTATCCTACCTACTGTACTCTACTTAGCTGACACATTACCCCCCTACCCACCTGGCACCCTACCTCCCCGGCACTCTACCATCACAATTACCTTGTGTTATTATAGTTTGACAGCAGCAGTCAAAGTAGCTGTCAGGACGTTTTGGAGATCTCAGTACCGCAGTTGCCTGCTGGGAATAAGGGCACACGGTTTGCCTTCGTTTGACTGTTCTCGGTGAAATGAAAAAGCTGTCAGAACAGAAGCCCGGATCCACATATCCTGAAGGAGGCCATGAGCGGAGTCTCCTCTCAGAAATGCAGAGCACCCTTCTTTTGTACACCAATCTGCGTGCAATTGCCACTCATTGGGAAATCTAGTTCAATGTCTCTGACTTTGTGTTATTGTCCTTAACAAGTCATATGTAACCTGTTATCTCAGGTGGAATCTGATAGGATCCTGAGTAGCATAGGTTTTTATGAAATGTGTGGTAAAATCATTGACAAGTACAGTGAGGTACATATCAATGTCGAGATCATCTCACTTTGCCATTTATGGTTGTCACCAAGTATGTGATGAGATTCTCATTAGACAGTGGAGGGAAGCCATTTGATGTCATTTGTTGCTTGTTAAATGCCTTGTTAACACCACAAGTCACCTCATTCATACTCAGCATCCTATCCTACCAAGCTTCCAAACAAGCTTGATATCAGGAAATCTCAACAACAAAACCAGAGTAGGCTCCAGGCAAATTCAGCTGACCATTTGATCCAAGTGATCTCCATGTTAGAAACTGAACAGCAGCATAGAGTCAGAGTCATAGAGTCAGAGAAATGTACAGCATAGAAACAGACCCTTCAATCCAACATCTCAGAACATGTTACATGGGCACCAGCTAAACACACCCTTTCTCCATTGATATTGGCATCATAAACCATCAGACCAGCATGACCACCTACTGACAGTGCACTCTGGAAACACATACTTGCATTAGAGGAAACAGGACATGGATGTTTCTGCAGCCCCCAAACCATCCCTAGCCAACCTCCACATCCCTCATCCTCCCATCACCCCAACCTCCCAATCTGCACTCCAACCACACCTCCCCCTCCCGCTCCCCCCCCCCCCCCCACCCAAGGAAGGATCTTGGTCTTCTCCTGTGAAGGTCAAGATTCTCTCCTCAGACGGCAGGGGGGGGCGGTGTGAGGACACAAATATCATGCACCTCCCCCCGCTCTGACAACCTCTGCTATCCCTCTGCCTGGTCATGGTATGCCTTCTCAAGGAATATCGGGAAGGCGGGAATGGGCGAGATAACAATGGATTATCCTGGTGCCTATGGAGGAAAAGTGGCAAGATGTTCTGGAGGACCACAGGAGGTAGACACACAAGGTTAGTGATGTGGCAGGTTGAGTAGTGAGGGTGGTATGGCATGAGTATTGGTGGGAGGTCTGTGCAGAAGCACTGATAGATTGAATGTGAGGTGGCAGAGAGAAGACTGTAGCATTCACCCTGGTGCAGTGATTGACCTTCATTCTGCATTCATGGTTGCTTCTCTGCACCTTGCAGATGGCACTGACACAGGTGCTACCTTCAGACCAGGCTGGTAGAGTCAGGCTGCGTGGCTTCCTCTGCCAGTCCTCTTCATTCTACCTCCCCTCCACCAGGACCTCTGGGTATCTGTTCTGAGTCTGTCCTCGACCAAGCCTCAGAATGCCAGCGCTCATGTAGGTGAGCCTTTGAAAGATTGCACGCACATGGGGATTGCCATTGTTTCAGCAGAGGTGAAAGTGAGGACTGCAGACGCTGGAAACCAGAGTCTAGATTAGAGTGGTGCTGGAAAAGCACAGCAGGTCAGGAAGCATCTGAGGAGCAGGCAAATCGACGTTTCGGGCAAAAGCCCTTCATCAGGAATTCTGGGAACAGCTCTATGTTAAGATAGGGTGGAGATCAGACATAAGAGCTGCTTTTGTGGAATGGAAGGTGATTAATGAGGCGTTAAGATAGGCCGAGAAGCCTCGCTAGTCCTCACAGCAAGAAGTCATCCAAACACAAACTCCAACTTAGCTAAAAGGACATAAGATTCAGCCCCTTGTTATTAATATAGTGAACGACTTCTTATTGTTCAAGTGACTGCTTCTTCTGCTGAAGGTTTGTTAATAATTAATCCTTCACTACTGAATTCTAGAAGGATCTGTAGCACTGTAGGGTTGATTGCAGCAAAGTAGAAAACCAAAGAACAGCAGTTGCTGGAAATGTTCTGAAGAAGCGTCGTGGACAGGCAACGTTAACTCTGTTTTCTCTCCACGGATGCTGCCAGACCAGCTGAGATTTGCAGCAATTTCTGCTTTTGCTACTCACCTGGGTGACCAGGTGCCAGCTCTTTTGAGGTGACTCTCAGAGTGGGTGCCTATGACCAGACACCACTGGTGATCCTATTACACCATGGACAGGAAGCTCGGTTAGCTCAGATGGTTTGTGGTACCTCGCGCTGTCAGGAGTAGTGGTGGAGCCAGAAACAATAGGAGCATTTAAGGGAGCATTAGAGAAACAATATTAATATACAAGGAATGGAGGGATATGGACTAAGGGCAGGCAGAAGGGATTAGTTTAATTTGGCGTCATGTTTGATACAACATTGCAGTTGAAGAGCCTGTTCCTGTGTTGTACTGTACTATGTTCAACAATGCCACACCAACTAAAGTTACCATGAAGGACTCTCCTTCGCAAAATAGAACATAGAACCCCTACAGTGTGGAAAGAGGCCATTTGGCCCAGCAAGTCCACACTGAACCTCCGAAGAGTATCGCACCCAGACCTATTCCCCTACCTTATTACTTTTACATTTACCCCTGACTAATGCACCTAATCTACACATCCCTGAACACTATGGGCAACTTAGCATGGCCAATTCACCTCACCTGCTCATCCTTGGACTGTGGAAGGAAACCGGAGAGAACCCACGCAGATACGAGGAGAATGTGCAAACTCCACACAGACAGTCACCCGAGGCTGGAATCAAAACAGGGTCCCTGGAGCTGTGAGGCAGTAGTGCTAATCTCTGAGCCACCATGCTGCCCTGAACCACTCATCCTGCCTGAGGAATGTTCACTCTCAGGATAAACCACCACCAGTCTTCTCTCTCTCTCTCTCTCTACTAAGAGAGCAGCCCCATGGTCCAGTCAGACTGTGATGACTATAGATCATGGAGACCCTTTCCACCTCTCATTGTTGCATCCCAGCTAATTTAAAGCAATGCAATCTAAGCAGTCCAGTTCAAAACTCTTGTGTGCAGCCGATCACCTGACAGTAAAAGCAGGCAGTCTGTTGTCACATCAGTTTTAAATAATGGAGACACAAAATGGGGCCCTGCAGTATGGTAGCACCTCCGTGGAAAGATCAGGTTGCGAGCATTTTTGAACACAGTCAGCCTAATGCATGAATTCAACACTATCGCATTCACAAATCACTTCCTCTCATTAGTAAATCCGCACTCTGAGATGTCGGGTTTGCTGCACTGTAATCCAAAATTTGATGTTGCCTGGTCTATGAATAGCACAGCCTTCCAGTCAACTGCTTTGTACCTGAAATGTACTAAAAATGGACTAATTCAAACTGGAAGCATGGTTTAATATCTCCTATTCCTCTCTAACCTGATACTGAATCACAGATATCACAATATATTTGTCTTCTCTGTATTAAAAAAAAGTACTCAGAGGAATATAATGCAAGTATATTAAGAGCCATGAAACAGAGCTAGTTAGAAAATATAACCCTAAATTTCACTCTCAGTCAGAGACTCCTTAATAACTGGCTTTGAGAAATGGACCAAAAAAAAACCATATTGTTCTTCAGAGGGTAGAGTTAAGTTACATTGTTTGGAAATTTTTCCTCCAATGTTACAGAAAAATATAGTTACTTAACCCGCTCCCAGAAGACGACATCTGCCTGAGGGGAATTTCTTCTTCCCTCTTCAATAAAACAACTTTTATTTTTGTTTTGGAGACATATATAAATAACATACATGAATTAAAATTATGGTCACCCCAAATAAAATGGAAAGCGTTTCTTCCCCAGCTTTAACTTGGATTTGCAAAACTATTCCATCTACAACTAATACAGGAATGCTCTTCTGATGAGGGATCACATAAGAGAAAGATTCTCTTTAATCTATCGTGCTTAAAATGCAAATGCGAATTGGGAATGTGGCAATATGGTAACACACTGCAAATCTTAACAACATTGAAGATTGTGCAGTGAGCACCATTGTGATTTTTTCTAAGCGTCCCTCTTCGGACATTTACTACTGGATTACCTGCATTTCTGTATTTTAATCTCCGAGAACTACTAATAGGATCTCAGCTTTGGACATGTTGAGAGAATACTGCTAATTTCATGATCAATTCAGTCAAGCACGGTTAATAATCTTGACTTCAAAAGATAAAAATGTTACATGTGGAAAACCTCAAGCAACTCCCTCTGAATGTGTTGGCTGTCCTACATGTGAAAACCTGAAGTTCCATATACCAGACATGAACAGACCTCAAGGGATTGATGAAGTCGACTTGTTTGGCCTTTATGTCATTAAACTAAAGAATGATGTTTACTGTAGAAGATTTAAAAAAATTCAAAGTAAGTTGATGCTTAAGTGGACTCCACTTGTGTCTAATCTCACCTTGTGGTTATGATATTGCCTCATTCTGTATGCATGGTTTAAGTGTAAATAGCAATTTGTGTCTGTAACAGTCAGTTTCTGGAGGAGATGTTACTGCATTCAAATTGCTAGAACAGATCGCAATGGTACAATATAAATTCTAATGCGCAGTTACTGCAAAATAAGGGAAATGATTAACCCTGGGCTATGCAACTGGAGAAATAAGCTTGTAAAATGCTACAAGAGACAAAGCTCTCTCCTGGGGTCCCTAGTGCAACCACTAAAAGGGGAAAAAAAATGGCATTTTAAAAAAAACCCTGGAAATGTGAAAACCATTTTTACAGCCTCCCTAAACGACTTTATTAAGTTCTGAGCAATTTTGCGCTCACAGCAACTAAAAACTGGGTCAAACCTACCCTCAAAGTAATTTCGTTGTAAGGTCATGAGAATGGAGGAGAGGAAGTTTTCGACTGCATCAGTCTGGTCTGGATTTGAGCTTTGGTTTCAGTCATGGGCCTGATGGTTGTGTCTGTTTTGCTGTTCTCCCCTGCAATTCTTTCCAGCCGCTGAACCATTTGGTTTACCTACCTTACACTGTTGTGCACATCCAGTATTTCTTCCTGCAGTCAGAGAATGATGAATTCCACCTCACCTGTAAGCAAATTATTCAGCTCATTTTTTTCCCCCACTATATCTTGACACAGCCCCTCATTAGAGTGCTGCATTAGAAATTTCTCCAGTCTGCACACTCATACCTTTAATTCAAGAAGCCTTTAGGGTTTTTTTTTGCAGCTCGAACAGCACTAAAGCTGATAATTTGACTGCTGTGAACAGCACAAAGTGCCTCCTGAACTCGAGAAGCAGGGTGAATCAAGCTCCTTCTCTCTCAAGATACCTTTTCTAGTCTAGCTTGTGAAAAAAAAAAGTAGGAGGGAGCATTCATTTCCCTAAGCACTACCTTATTAAAACATCCAGATCGGAGAATAAGTGTGAGAGGGACAATGTGTTTATCAAAACATGCCATAACTGCACTGTGGATGTCAGCGCAGAAGTCAACCTTCGAAAAATCTTCCCAGAAACACAGCTTGACTTATACATTGAATATAAGACTGAAACATCAGAGTGGTTGTGGGAGAGTCGCCACTTTGAAATGCCACAGTACAAAAGTGTGCATGTGCTTTAAACTTCTGCAGATGTTCACAACACAGCCTGCATCACCTGCTGGATTCCCTGCATCCAATTTTAAGATAACAACAAGTGAAACAAGGTGGTACAAGGTAATGGTTCTGAATGGGTTTGTGTTCCTGCTGTACCAGCTCTACCTATTCCACTGATATCATGCACACTGTGTGGCTGGAGACAAGCTAATTTTGTTTTCAGTTATATCTCTACCAGCTCTCCAAGGTCCAAGGGAATATGCCTGATCAAATGTAATTGTACTCTTTTGTGATAAACCTTGTTTTCCAAGGATTGTCTAGTGATAGTCTATCCTGAACCACTAATTGCCAGAAAGGCCCAAGACAAATTAAAGACAAGGGAGACTCTATAATAGCGAGCTACCCCGAACAACCCTTACTCAACTGGGAGAAGACCACAAGGTACCAGGCTGGTCATCTGAGAATGTACCCCGAAACATGTTTTTGTGGATGAAAGTTTGAAGCTGACTACTCATGTGAACATATAGTGAGTCATGACTGAAAAGGATGGTTTACTTATAAGCAAGCAGGTGCAAAACAAGATCCAGAAAATTGGGCCCACATTATACGACATGTTTTACTATATCGAGAGTCTGGTGTTGGAAAAGCACAGCAGGTCAGGCAGCACCCGAACAGCAGGAGAACAAATGTTTCGGGCATAAGCCTTTCATCAGGAAACATTGCTGATGAAGGGCTTATGCCCGGAACATCAATTCTCCTGCTCCTCGGATGCTGCCTGACCTGTTGTGCTTTTCCAGCACCCATACTCTCAACTCTGATCTCCAGCACCTGCAGTCCTCACTTTCTCCATGTTTTATAATATCTCTCACATTGTGATAGAATTCATTTGTCCAGGACCATGTTTTCCCCTCAGCTTGTACATCATATAGAAAAACGTATCCAATATATAACTTTGCTTAAAGTTGCCAGATTACTTCTTACTGAGGTGTGCCTGGAGGGTGATTTGGCAAGAAGGGCAAATAATGTTTGATATTCTGTCTGAGCTGTGAGTTCACATTTCCTTTCAACAGCGTATTGCCAGTGACAAAAAGTCACCATCGCCCCCTCCACCAATGACATCCTGCTGTAACAATTTCACTGTATTTATTCACAGGATGTGGGAATCGATGGCTAGGCCAACATTTATTGGCCATCCCTAATTGCTCAGAGGGCAGTTAAGAGTCAACCACATTGCTGTGGGTCTGGAGTCACATATAGGTCAGACCAGTCAAGGATGGTGATTTCACTCCCTCAAGGACACCACATAGAGCAGCTAAATGCTGAACATCCCTTATGTTACACTCCTCCTTCCATGAGGTCCTGGAATTGAAGGCTTAGTGGAATGGAAAACAAGCTTATTGAAGCTCTGGGGTTGCAGATCTCCGCTTAAGTTGCACATCACACCTACTCCTCCACCCCCATCACCACAGATATTTCCTTCCAAACCCACTCCCAGTGCCTGCAGCCAACATGAAAGTCACTGTACACACACAACACATTTAATAACACAGTAACCCCCAATAGACCAGAAAGAATAGAATCCAAATCACAATAAAACCACATAGCAGAGAGTTTCTCTACATCCATAGAACAAGGTGCAGAAGCCTGGGACCAATATTTCTGTCTCTGTACTTTACTTTCCATATGTGCAACTGTGCCTAGAGCTCCAATTTTGATATGTGACTCTTTATGGCACTATATATTTTTAATGTCTGCTAGCGTTTTTTCATTTCTATTCATGACGTATATATCTATGCTTGGTGCTCTGAGTGTAATATAAACTTCTGTTATGCTGGAACTGTAAGAACACAAGAAGTTTGAAATGAGAAAAGTACATTGGCCCCTGTGGATAATGCTGTTAGTTTTAAACCTCTGCTCAGAAACCTCACAGATCACTTCCAGTTCCTTCCTAACTTTGGTACCCCTCAATAATCTGTGTCCATAAGGAATAAAAATACACCATCACAAAACATCACGCCACACATTAGCACAGTCATAGGAAAGGAATTCAAACACTAGACTTTATTCCTGAGAGGGATACATTTTAAAAAGCTGGAGACCTCTGCTAAACTTTGTATTGCAAATTGTTGTGACCACACTTTGAGTACCACATTCATAGATCATAGAATCCCTACAGTGCAGAAAGAAGCCATTCAACTTTTTTGGGTCTGCACACCAACCTGTAAAGAGCATCCCAGCCTAACCTGCATTTACCATGGCAAATCCACCCTTGGACTGTGGGTGGAAATTGGAGCACCTGGCAGAAACCCATGCAGACACAGTGAGAATGTGCAAACTCCACGCAGGGGCAGTCGCTCAAGACTGGAATTGAACCCAGCTCTATGGCACTGTGAGGCAGCAGTGCCAACCACTTATATACATGCATTTAAAAAGATGCTAGGTAAATGTTTGAGCAAGATGGGAATACAGCTCTGTGACGATGAATTTACATGAGTTTGAATGTTGCATTAATGCTGGTATGGACTGATTGGCTGAATGGTCATGGATCTAACATAATTGTTTGTAAGCACATTAATCTGTTAAATTGTGACTCTTGGGGTTAATAACAAATGGACCATGGTTAGCACAGAGTTCAGTCTGTCTTGGCAACATGCTATAGAGAGTGTACCATAGTGTGAAATATTCCATTTTCTCCACATCAGTCATCATAATGTCCTCATTGAGTAAATGGAGGTAGATTAGATTAGATTTCCTACAATGTGGAAACAGGCTCTTTGGCTCAACTAGTCCACACCAATCCTCCAAAGACTAACCCACCCAGACCCATTCCCCGTATTTACCCCTGACGAATACATCTAACTCTATGGGCAATTTAGCATGGCCAATTCACTGACCTCCACATCTTTGGACCGTGGGAGGAAACCGGAGCACGTGGAGGAATCCCACACAGACACAGGGAGAATGTGCAAACTCCACACAGACAGTCGCCCGAGGTTGGAATCGAACCCTGGTCTCTGACACTGTGAGGCAGCAGTGCTATCCACTGAGCCACCGTGTCGCCCCTAATGTTAAGTTAAGGCCATGGTCAAGGCCAAAATCAAAGAAACATGTCCAACAACTGGCTTGTATAATTAATGAGGTAAAAAGTGAAAATTCATTGCCAACTCCTACCCTGCTTCCCGTCCTGTCATGGTGCCCCAGATCCATGAAACTCACTTGCCACACACTTTAGATGCCAGGGGAAAACATCGGTTAACTGGTTTCAGGTTGTAGCTGGGCAACTTTGTCTTGGATAATGTTTAGCTTCTTGAATGTTGTTGGAGCTGTACTTATTCAGGCAAGTATGGAGTGTTCCATCATACTGTTGCTGTTTGCCTGTTAGATGTGGACAGGTTTTGAAGAGTTGAGAGAACTTCTGCACAATAAAATTCCAAGCCTCTGACCTGCCCAAGTATGTATACTGTTGTCCAGATAAGTGGTGATCCCAAGGGTGAGACTCTGTGATGATAATGCCATTGAATGACAAGAGGACATGGTTAGTTTCTGTTTTGCTGGAGATAGTCACTGGCTGGCACTTGTGTGGTGGAAGAATCAATTGTCACTTATCAGCCCAAGCATGAATGTTATCTCTGTCTTGCTGTTGCACCTATTGTTAGAAAAGCTATACCTTTCCTAAGAATGTTAAAAATCACACAACACCAGGTTATAGTCCAATAGTTTTAATTGGAAGCACTAGTTTTCGGAGCACTACTCCTTAATCAGGTGGTTGTGGAGTACACAATTGTAAGACACAGAATTTATAGCTAAAGTTTACAGAGTGATGTCACTGAAATTATACATTGAAAAATACCTTGATTATTTGTTAAATCTCTGATCTGTTAATATGACCATGTTAGTTTCACTTCTTTCATACGTAAAGCACAAAACCTTTTTTAAAAGTTACATTCTCAGGTCAACTTTAACAATTGGTGTCAGCCCAGATAATGTGTTGACAGTGTTAGCCCCCTGTGTGCTGTTGTCTGTGCCATAATGTTTAGGCTGATTCTATTCTAACAAATGAGTTAACAGAGTCTTACATGGATTCATGCAGTTTTTGAGCAAAGTACAATGTAACTCTGTAAGTACAAATTCACCCCATAAACGTATACGTGGATACACACATACACATATATATTTGTGGGATGAATTTGTACTTGTAGAGTTACATTGCACTTTGCTCAAAAACTGCACGAATCCATGTAACATTCTGTTTTTAGATTAGAATCAGTCTAAACATTATGGCACAGAAAGCACCACACAGGGAGCTAACACCTTCAACACATTATCTGGGCTGGCACCAATTGTTAAAGTTAATCTGAGAATGTAACTTCTAAAAAAATGTTTTGTGATTTGCATATAAAAGAAGTGAAACTAACATGGTCATTCTAACAGATGTGAGACTTAACAAGCAATCAAGGTATTTTTCAATGCATAATTTCAGTTACATCACACTGTGAACTTTTGCTATAAATTCTGTGTCTTACAATTGTGTACTCCATAACTACCTGATGAAGGAACAGTGCTCCGAAAGCTAATGCTTCCAATTAAACCTGTTGGACTATAACCTGGCGTTGTGTGATTTTTAACTTTGTACACCCCAGTCCAACACCGGCATCTCCAAATCATTTCCTGACAATGTAAGCTAAAAGAAGTTCTGCAATTTACATACCAAAGAACAGAAACCAACACATCCCATCCTAAATTTATCTTAAATTGTTTAATGTATCATCACATCTCCATGACACTGTACTCATTTGGATATAAATGCTGTTTTATGACCTTATTCTCCACAACCACCTAATGAAGAAGCAGTGCCTTGAAAGCTAGTGTTTCCAAATAAACCTGTTGGACTATAACCTGGTGTTGTGTGATTTTTATCTTTGTCCACCACAGTCCACTACCAACATCTCCAAGTTAGGTCTTGCTGCATATCAAAGTTGAAACTTTATTGCTGGAACAGCCAAGACCCCAGGGTTTGCTGCCTGACCTGCTGTGCTGTTCCAGCAATAAAGTTTCAACTTTGATCTCCAGCATCTGCAGACCTTACTTTCTCCTTGCTGCATATCACAAGAACTGACTAGATCAGGTGTCAGCCAAGACCCCAGGGTTGGATTATGCATTTTAATTAGCAGTCTACCTCCTAACTTCTTAAAGGATTCAACAAAGGCAGCTAGTTCAAAAATGATTAACTTCTGCTTATAAATACTGTGCCTTATACCTCCCTATCATACGCTAGGCCTGAGGAAGGAGCAGAGCTCCAAAAGATTACAATTTAAAATAAACCTGTTGGAGTGTAACCTGGTGTCATTTGATTTTTAAAATACAATATGCTGGATTATGGTTAAAAGTCACACAACACCAGGTTATAGTCTCCAACTGGTTTATTTGGAAGCACTAGCTTTCAGAGCACTGTTCCTTTATCAGATGATTGTGGAGTATGAGATTGTAAAACTCAGAATTTATAGCAAAAGTTTACAGTGTGATGTAACTGAAATTATATATTGAAAAAGACCTGGATTGTTTGTTAAGTCTCTCATCTTTTAGAATGACCATGTTGGTTTCTGTTTTTTCTTATGTACATCCTAGAACTTTTTTAAAGTTACATTCTCAGTAAACTTTAACAATAGATGCTATTGTCAGCCCAGATAATGCATTGAAGGTGTGAGGTGCCCTGTATGAGGCTGTCTGTGCCTCAATGATCAGAATGATTCTAATCTAAACAGGGGATTTACAGAATCTTACATAGATTCATGCAGTCTTTGAGCAAAGTAAAATGTAATTCTGCAAATACAAATTCACGCCATAAACTTATATGTGTATGTGTGCTTGTGGGTGTGTGTGTGCGGGGGGATATGAGTGTCTATGAGAGAAGCCTGTTATACATGGAACCTATTGTTAAAGTTCACTAGAGAATGTTACTTTAAAAAAGTTCTAGAGTGTACATATGAAAGAACTGAGCCCAAAATGGTCATTCTAAAAGATGAGAGATTTAACAAATAATCCAGGTCTTTTTCAATATATAATTTCAGTTACATCACATTGCAAACTTTTGCTATAAATTCTGTGTCTTACAGTCTTATACTCCACAACCACCTGATGAAGGAGCAGTGCTCCGAAAGCTAGTGCTTCCAAATAAATCTGTTGGACTATAACCAGATGTTGTGGGATTTTTAACTTTGTACACCCCAGTTCAACATCAGCACTTCCAAATCTGGATTATGGTGCCACTAAACTTTATGTTGGCCATGTGCGTCCCCTATCACACAATATTTCCCTTTTACATTCTGTCAGTTAGGATTTTCCGAACCCATTGGATCTGTGACCCGATAGGAATGGATGACCAAAAGAAAGCTCTTTCAGTCATTCAATTGCCAAGTCTTAAAAGGTAAGTGCAAGAGCAGTTTGAACAATGGAATGAAAGAAAAGATACTCAATTCATTTTCATTGTCCTGTACAGTTCTTGTCAATATTAAAAGGCTTCAGGAAGTCAAGACAGGAGTTACTCGCTGCAGAATTCTCATTCTCTGAGCTGCCCTCTTGAGCCAAAATAATTATATGGCTTGTCCAATTAAGTTTCTGGTCAATAGTAACACTCTAGGAAGTAGATGGTGAGGGCTTCAGTGATGGTAATGCCTTTCGATGACCTATTTTCCAGTTAGAAAATCTAATACACATTGCTCAAAGTCATTCAAAGGTTTGTGGAAAAAATACTATTTGAAATATTTATCCTGTTGAAGTCCTCTGCCACAGCATGGTAAATCCATATTATGTGTAAGCTAAATTGTCATTCAAAAGGACAAGGAAATTCCAAAGATTCAACTAATTAGACTCCACTATGAAGTGGTTAACTGTAAAAAGGGATTAATCAAAATCGTGGTGTGGGCTGTCTCAAAAAGGAAGGCATTAAGCATTCCTTTTGTGCACTTAATAGGGGCTGGATCAGGGAATTTAAATCTACAGACTGTTCTCTTTAATGCATACACTAGCCTTTTAATGAACTGAAAGTGTTCTAGATAATTTAATCAAAGAGCAAAATGGTGATACAATTAGGAGACTTTTTATTTTGTATCAGGCTCAAGTAAATCAAGCTTGAAGCATTTCAACAATGTTTCACAGAAAACTTCTCGGATAAAATATTCATAATTTGGGAAGTGCTAAAGGGGAAATATGTCGTGCACATTTTGTTATTTTTTGACAATTTTCAAGTCAAGAAGCGAGGGTATCCAGCCTGTTTAACAATAATGGGCTTGTCAATTTGTAATCTTACATATTTAATAGACTTCTAGGCACACTGCTGGTGCTGAAACACAGCAGAGATAACAATACCCAAGATTGCCTTCTCCCTACTAGAGACCAACAGCGGCAGCAAATTCAGGGGGAAAATATCTTTTCCCTTCAGCCGACTTTTGAGAAAAGTGCTTTCAACTCTCACGGGCAAATGTGCTTTGAGAGCAAATCAGTTGGAAATCACTGCCACTCCTCATTGGGGATGAGGTTATACTATTTCCTTCATGAACATCATCTTTTTCATTTCCACCTTTCCCTTTCGAACCATGCTGAGAGGCAATCTCAATCTGTGATCTCTGAGCTCCCATCTATGTTGCAGCTGCTAACCACTGCTTTTACAATCATTCATATGCCTCCTGGCTTCAATAAATTAAACTGTCCAAAAATCACAATGATGCTGTCACCAGGCCATTCTTTTTTTCTTCTCCTTCCCATTACTTTTCTTCCCTTTTAAAGTGGTTCCAGAAACCAGAATTCCACACACATCCCTTTTAAAACGGTTGCTGTAGATCCCCGCTGGGAACAATGAAGTTATTGGTTTTGTGTTCATTTCAGGGGCAGGGGGGTGGGGTGGGGGTGACAGGCCACAAGCAAAATTACGTCTGAAGCAGTGATGTTTGGTGATTATTGACTTGGTGTCCTTGATGTATACGACACTGTTGTAAACAAGGTCCTCTCCCGCTTTACAAATTCCAATGTCTTCGCGTGTTGTCTATTCCCTATCACTTTGCAAATTGCTCATGTCAGAATTAGTTTGCTGTAATTAATTATTTATTCTATCCCTGGGGGATTGTAGGGACGGTGGGATCTCTTTTCCTATCCTCTCCTGTGGATGTGTGCTGACTCCAATCGATAATGCTCCACAGGCATTGATATTCCTAAGCTATGATGCGGAGTGGACCGAGGTGGACAAAGTTAAAAATCACACAACACCAGGTTGTAGCCCAACAGGTTTATTTGGAAGCACTAGCTCTTGGAGCACTGCTCCTTCATCAGGTAGTGCTCCAAAAGCTAGTACTTCCAAATAAACCTGCTGGACTATAACCTGGTGTTGTGTGATTTTTAACTCATTCCTACTTTAATTCATTCTGGGAGTCATACAGATGTACAGCACAGAAACAGACTCTTTGGTTCCAACTCATCCTTGCCAACCAGATAGCCTAAATAAATCTAGTCCCATTTGCCAGCGCTTGGCACATATCCCTCTAAACCCATCCTATATACCCACCCAGATGCCTTTTAAATATTATAATTGTACCAACCTTCACCACTTTCTCTGGTAGTTCTTCCATATACACAACACCCTCCATGTGAAAAAGTTGCCCCTTAAGTCCCTTTTAAGTTTTTTCCCTCTCATCTTAAACCTATTTCCTCTAGTTCTGGACTCCCCCATCCCAGGGAAAAAACCTTGGTTATTCAAGCCCCTCAAGATTTTATAAACCTCTGTAAGGTCTCCCCTCATCCTCCGACGCTCCAGGGAAACCAATTAGTTATTTTTTTGTTTGCAAGGAATTACTTTTCAGGTCTAGTATTGAGGCTTTTGTGGTTGTGGGTGGTTAGATGGTGGGATGCACCAAGTGAACCCATGATAATCCTTTCTAAGAAAAAGCGCCAAAGAACTGTGGAGGCTGGAATCAGAACCACAAGTAGATGTTGCTGGAAAAACTCAGCAGATCTGACAGCATCTTTGCAGAGAAAGCAGAGTTAATGCTTTGGGTCCAGTGACCCTTCTTTAGAACTGATTATAGCTATGAAAAGTTTGGTGTATACGTTAAAGATGGGAATGGGAGGAGGATTAAAAGAGAGTTGGAGATGGAGCCCAGAGGTAGAGACCGGACAACAGTCGGACAGACAAAGGGATAGGTAACGGTCAGCCTAGGAGAATGAATAGCTGCTAATGGAGACCATTAGTAGCTGACAATGGATTGTTTGTGGTAGCAGTCCACGTGAGGACAAGGCCTGGTGTGTGGGGGTTGGGGTAAGGACATGGGTAAGGCCCTAAACTGATTGAACTTGATATTGAGTCTAGTAGGTTGCAAGGTCCTCCGAACGGAAAATGAGATGCTGTGTTTCCAGCTAACGCTGAGCTTCACTGGAGCAAGCACTAGACAGAGATGTTAGCCAGGGAACCAGGTGGTGTATTGAAGTGGCAGGCAACTGGATGCTCAGGATTGTTTTTGTGGGCAGAACGTAGATGTTCTCCAAAGTGGTCACCTAGTCTGCACTTCATCTCCCCAATGTAGAGGAGATCACGTTGTGAGCAGCAGATATTTGGGATCACAACCACCTGCAAGACAGCTCATCACCGCTTTCTCAAGGGGCAACTAGGGACAGGCAATAAACGCTGGTCAGCCAGTGATGCCCACATTCTACAAAAGAATTAGAAAAAAGGCCACGGTGGGGGTCAATAGTTAGTGGTAGATATTGGTGACCAGCCGAAATTGGACCCAAAATGTTAACTCTACTTTGTCTCCTCCAATGCTACCAGACCTGCTGAGCTTTTCCAACAATTTCTGCTTTTGATTCCGATAGTCTTTTTTAACGCTGTCTGTACGCATTCATTCCAATATGATGAACAGACAGTAGTTTGAAACAGCCATCCATGCTAACGGTTGCTGAGCTGACATAAAAATACTAACTCACACTCAAGATGAAATCAGCTACATCTGTATTCCCCGCAGATTAATTCCAGTATCTTTGTGTTGTTTTTTTTTGGCTTGTTGCTACACTGGGATTTAGCTTCACCTGCTGTTTTAAGTGAAGAAAATTATTGCCTTAAGGTCGGCAATTGCTGAGAATGCAAACTGATAGTTTTGCAGAAGCTTATATTTTGCCTCTTGCACTTGGATTTACAGGATATATCATGTCAGCCGTGTTAGTCTAACCATTCAGTATTTGAGTGATAAACTTTCTTTCAAGTCCATCTGCAAACTAGTCAGCTCTTGCACACCAATTTGTGCAATCAAATCGTCCTTCAGAAACTGACCACCATGAACACTCAACATGCTTCAGTGAGCTTATCTGAAAAAAAAACATTAATAAGGAAGAACGATCATGCCAATACCCAGCAGCTTAAGGCAATGGAACCAGATTGAGACTCTTAGTTACCACTTCATTAGGCTTTTTAGGCACCTCAAGAGGCCTAAGTGTGTGCAGTATTGTGGATGACTTACCTTACCAACCCTTACTAATGGATCAGTTTGGGGATAAGCAGGAAGGAAGTGGGCTGGGGGCCTGACATATTTTACATGAAAAGAATGCATGGGGTTGGGGTGGTGGGTTTAAAATCCTCCTTTTTGTGATGATAACCCATTCAGTTCTTCAAATCACTAATGAATTTGTGGAAAGTTACAACTGAACTGAAGAAGCTGGAGGAGGTCCATGCTACAACATTAACATAAAGCAGAACTGTGCATCAGAAGGGAATAAACCCAATAACTTGACTTACAATTCAGTCACCAAAGTATAAACACAAAGATGTGGACAATACTCTTTAGTAGGACTGAAAGGAAACCAACATTCTCATAGCAGTCATCTCTCCACACTCTACATTTTAGGGGTGATAATTATGAGGTGAAGTTCCTCATCAGAAAAGAGAACAAAAAACAGGAAAAGATAAATGAGTGAAGATAAGGAAACAAAATGAGAAATGCAGGATGAACATTGACATTGCAAAGCACTAAATACGAGGAAGGATGACCATCATAGATAATGGAATGAGAATCCATAATGCATTTAAAAGAATTGGGCAAGTTCTTGTCCACAAATGGCCTTTGGAAATTGCAAGAGATTCATCAAATGTCTACAAAGTGATAGGTGGCCTCAATAGACTGAAAAGAGCTCATCCTGCCCGAAGGTGTGACTCAATCAAAATCTCTCTTTGTGGACCATGGCAAGTTCTGAAGAGATGGAGATACTGCCTTTTCGATGAGACATTAAATCCAAGGCCACATTTGTTCTGTCAGATTGGCATAAAAATCTGCATCAGAGTCAAGATTAGAGCAGTGCTGGAAAAGCACAGCAGATCAGGCAGCAACCGAGGAGCAGCAAAATCGACGTTTCGGGCAAAAACCCTTCATCTCCCAACTGGAGTACTCACTATTTCACTTAATACAGAATGCGCGTGCTGACGATAACCAAGGTTTATAATTCCCGGGTACAGCAGAGGCTCATTGCTGGCAATTATCCAGCTGAAACTGAAAGAAAGCCTTTCAGTTGTTTAGCACCTTTCACAACCTCGGGATGACACAAAGCACTTTCTACCCAATGGAGGACTTTATATTTGGAAAGGTAGTCATTGTCATTTGCAAGCAGCATGCTTCTACAATAAAAATAACCTGCTTTTGGTGATGTTCAGTAAGGGTTAATCATACGTCAACACTCCAGGGATAAATCTCACGCTCCTCTTTCAAATAGCATCATGGGATATTAAACCTTTGGCTCTGGTTTAATGTCTCCTCGGAAGATGGCACCTCTGATAGTGCAATATTCCCTCAGAGCTGAGCTGGAGCAGCCTAGTATTTTTATGTTCCTCAGTAATGAGGCAGAATTCCACAACTTTCCAACTTTGAGACAAGAGTGTTAGGAACTGAGCCAAGTTTTACAATAAACCGGGTAAGAATAGGCTTGCCAGTGCCAGCTCAGGTTAGACCACCCTGCTCATTAGCTGATAATGTCCTGCCCATTAGTCCTCAGCCTGACCCCAGTGGGCACTCAGAAGCACTAGTGGGCATTTACATTCATCTGCAGTTAGCGTATTTACAGCCAGTAATTTGTGTTGAGGGAAATTTGTTGATTGCTTTTATTAAAGAACCACACACTAAATGTGCTGATGCAGAAGTAAGTTAAAGTGGAATATTAAAGGACAGGCTGTTGTATGCAGATGACGGCCGTACAGGGATTTTAAACCATGTGATTGCTTGTACTTCCCCAACATTCAGTGATTCTATTGCCACTTGTTTTTGGAAACAAGCCTCAACCTTTTACTTTCGCGTGAAGCGCAATGTCCTCATTCACTCACTTATATATTGGGTATCCTGATTTAGCTCATCAAAACCAGTTTACTGCAAAGCTTTGTCGTCAACTTATACACAGAGAAGTGGCAAAAAATATAAAGCACAATACTGAAGCAAAAATGATAGCGCAATTATAAATGCTAATAAATGTATGTTTGAGGGTCATCAGCAATGAAGTCCATTTCTTTGTTCAGTTTTGGTTATCTTAAGAAGAATGCTATCCAGTTTTAGAAGGGCTGATCAAATATCAATATGGGATATCAGGTGTTGATTCTTATCACAGCCAAACTGCGAAGATCAAATGGAATCCATTCACAAAGAAAGAATTAGTACAATGTACCCGAATAGCACATCCTGTTCAAAAGTCAATTGCTTTCTAGCAATTCATCCACAGTGGGCTACAAGGTTAGACAGCAGGATACTTCTGCAGGAATAGGGTAACTGGTAGCATGTCCATTATTGCTTTTACATTAATTGCTCTCATCATTGGGAGGGCATTTGCTTGTGAATTGTACCTCAGGATTCAGTGACCTGGAAAAGGAAGATTACTATGTGTTAGGATCTTTCATCTCCATTAAGAGGATGAGTTTTGGACAGTTGTAAACAGTTCAGATAGTGACACTTCACGTCAGCTCTGATGAAAAGTCATCTAGACTCGAAACGTTAGCTTGCTCTCTCTCTCTGTAGATGCTGCCTGACCCGCTGTGATCTCTAGCATTTTTCGTTTTCAGCGTCTGCAGTCATCTGACCCTACGGATAGTGCAGCTCTGACTCCATATGTGGGTTAATAACAGCATATCAATGCTTGGAAAGATCAGTAAAATTCAGGAAAAGTCAAATAAGTGACTACTTTGGAATCTGCCATTGTTGGTCTTTGGTACATTTCAGCAGATCCAGCGATGGTGTTCAATGAATAGGCACCATCCTCAAAGCTCACAGTAAATTCTGCGATGTTCTCAGATGGTTCATGCTGAAAGCTGCAGAACAGCTGTTGGGAAAGCAGCATTTTATGGATTTGTAAAAACTTGGTGAATACAGATCGTAGTCAGCTGTGTTGGTAGGAAGGTTATGATCCTGAGAAACTCACCTTCCAGCCTGAAGGACAGCTCATGGTCACAAGGGGATCTCTGGTATTTAATGATATAAACTTAAAGGAGCCTACTGGTGTGACTTATTAAGTGCCAAAAAAATATATTTACTTATTCAAATACCTCATTGGTAATTAATTTTGCAGTAATGGCATGTCATGGACCAGTACGTTGAAATGGTGAAAAATACACCTTCCTCCTCTGTTACCGCACTCACTGTACTATATTTATTAAGCAATGAGCTGTCTTTAATAAAGCCACTTCATTATTCTTCATATCAAATGAAATAAGCTGTTGTTCTTTTTCACTTAGATTGTCAATGTGATAGATTTTAGATTAGAAAGGTCTATTAAATATATAAAAACCAAAACAGCAGCAGATGCTGTATGAATCAGAAACAAAAACAGAAGTTGCTGGAAAAGCTCAGCAGCTCTGGCAGCATCTGTGAAGAAAAATCAGAGTTTGCGTTTCAGGTCCAGTGGCCTTTCCTCAAAACCCGGAATGTTAACTCTGATTTCTCTGCACAGATGCTGCCAGACCTGCTAAGCTTTTCCAACAACTGTTTTTGTTTCAAATTAAATATATACATTCATCCAACATTGTAGCAAAATCTATTTTATCAGAACTTATTAATGACTCTGTCCTCTCTCAAAACATTGAACATTGGAGGTCATATATCAAGAAAAAGTATAATTCCACCAAAGTGGAAAATGTCTCCTATCATGTGTGCCCAACCAGCAACTCTTAATCCTTAGCAATCCAATATGTGATGAAGACCAGAAAACTATCCTACTGCTATTTCTTTTTCACTGTTTTAATCAATCAACCTGAAAAGTTTGGTTAAGGTTATTTTACAGCACTATTCACTATACACTATTCACAGATCATCTTACACAGGGGGGTAAATCCTAAATGAGCACTCTGAGATCTTTTACTTTCAGACAGTGTGAGACATTGTGCAAACTAGCAGGAGTGCAAACTTAAACAAGAAGGGCACAGAATTAACCAGATCTCTTTGCTACCAACCCGTCCTGATTTTCCTTGATACATTCCAAGCAGGTAATTTTTTTGCATTAAAAAACATAACAGAAAAAAATTGCCAATATATGGCCTTAAGTTTTCATAATACGTTCCAGAATTTCCAATGAATAAAAAAGATTGCACATCATTGTCGAAATCCTGCGGATTAATTAGCCCCACCGGAAACAGACATTGTACAAGTCGAGGAATCATGGATTGATCACTCACATATAAAAGCAATTGCTCTGAGTCACAAAGAAAATATAGGCCATAACTTTCATTGTCTGCTCCATTTAAATTATACATTTGACAACCCGAAGGGTAAAAACAAATTTTTTAAAAATTAATGGAGAGAAAGCAAGCTAATGTTTCGAGTCCAGATGACACTTCATCAGAACTGATGCAGAGTCATCTAGACTCAAAACTAATTACCTGATGAAAGAGCAGTACTCTGAAAGCTTGTACTTTTAAAAAATACCAGTTGGACAATAACCTGGAGTTGTGTGATTTTTGACCTAGACTCAAAACGTTAGCTTGCTCTCTCTCCATGGATGCTGCTTGACCTGCTGTGATCCAGCATCTGCAGTAATTTGCTCTTACACAAAATTAATACTTAAAGATGAATCTACTCGTTATGTCACAACTTCTCTGTGATGTATATAAGATGACTGGGACCAGTGTGTCTCATTCGCCAGTTTTACTGCTTTTCCTTTCTGGAAAATTACAGGGATTTCACTCTCATTTGGGGACAGTTATAGAGGCAGGTGACTATGATCTTTTGCTATACGAGTGTCAGTAACCAATTTAAGGCACTTAATGTGGACTGGTTAACTCACTTGGCTGGCTGATTCGTGATACGGAATGATACTATCAGAATGGGTTCAATTCATGCATCTGCTGAGGTCAATCTAAAGGACTCTCCTTCTGAACCTCTCCCCTCACCTGAAGCATGGTGACCCTCAGGTTAAACCTCCACCAGTCACCTCTCTCTCTAATGTAGAGCAGTTCCAGAAGACAAATTTCCCTTTTTTTAAGGCCTTTGCTATTTTTGAGAAGATGCGCAGCTCAGGTTGAGGTTCAGGCTGTAGGTTTGCTCGCTGAGCTGGTAGGTTTGTTCTCAGATGTTTCGTCACCATGCTTGGTAATATCATCAGTGAGAGTCTCTGGTGAAGCGCTGGTGGTATGTCCCACCTCTCCATTTATAGGCCTTGGTTTCTTAAGGTGGGTGATGTTATTTCCGGTTCTTTTTCTCAAGGGAAGGTAGATGGGATCTAAGTCGAGGTGTTTATTGATGGAGTTCTGTTTAGAATGCCATGCCTCTAAGAATTCTCATGCGTGTCTTTGTTTTGTCTGTCCTAGGATGCGTGTGTTGTCCCAGTCAAATTGCTGTCCTTCTTTGGCTGTAAGTATGGAAAATAGTGATAGTGGGTCATGTCGTTTGGTAGCTAGTTGGTGTTCATATATGCTGGTTGCAAGTTTCCCGCTTTTTTTATCCGATGTAGTGTTATTTATTTATTCCTATTTATTTATTTATGTGTCTTGGTCTGTTAAGACATCGATTTGGAACTCCATCAATAAACACATTGATTTGGACCCAACTTACCAACCTCTGAGAAAAAGAACCAGAAATGATATCACCACTTTAACAGACTAAGACACATAAATAGAAATCTGGATAGAACACCAGCGTTTCACCAGAGACTCACTGATGATGTTACCTAGCATGATGACAAAACATCTGAAAATAAATCTATCAGCTCAGCGAGCAAACTTACAACCTGTTTTAAGGTCTATTGTCAGAGGCCAACTCGAATATTCCAGTCAGTCGACAGGCTTCCTGATCATTGGGAGCTAGGCCATTAGTCTAGAAGGGGTGTTTCAGATTTAGATTTAGATATAGATTTTTTTATTGTCACATGTACTCAAAAGTACAGGGCTGCAATGAAAAGGGCAAATGTCGCCTAACAAAGCACCATTGTGCACACAAATACCTAGGTACAGAATCATAAGAACAAGATATCATAGAATCATAGCATCCCTACAATATGCAAACAAGCCAATCGGCCCAACAGGTCCACACCGACCCTCCGAAGTGTAACCTACCCAGACCCATCCCCCTACCTTATCCCTGTAACCCTGCATTTCCCATACCTAACCCACCTAACCTACACATCCCCATTCCTGAAGAAGGGCTTATGCCCGAAATGTCAATTCTCCCGCTCCTTGGATGCTGCCTGACCTGCTGTGTTTTTCCAGCACCACACTCGACTCAATCTCCAGCATTTGCTGTCCACACTTACTCCTGTGGGTAATTTAGCATGGCCAACCCATCCAACTTGTACATCTTTGTACTTTGGTAGAAAGGAAGAAAAAATTAAACGTTAACCATAACAGTAATTGTTGGTATTATGTAGAAAAATAAAGAAATAAAGCTACAAGTCAAACATGACAGTCTTGAGAAAATGCTTAGCCATGCTGGGACCACACTTTTCCTCCAGGGGCTTTGCCATACTTTCCCGGCACAGTCCATTCCAGGATTTCCCGCTGTGGTCCGACCATGCTGCCGCCGCTCCTGTTGATCCACTGGAGTATGGATTTGGGTCTACTACCTTGCCGCAGCTGACCAATGCTGAGTGCAGAGGCTACCCTACCATTGAAAGCTGATGCTGCTGCCACAGCCTAAAGTGTCGAGCTGGGCCCACTAACCTTGAAGACGCCCCACTCCGGTGCCATCACCAGCAGACTGCGAGTAGCCAATACGCCTGACAGACCTTGAGGCCTTTCCCATCTGCTCGGGTTTGCGCAGAGTTCCTGGTCTCTGAGGCCTTTTAGAGTAAAAGAATCATAGAGATGTACAGCTCGGAAACAGACCCTTTGGTCCAATTCATTCATGCTTACCAGATATCCCTAAATTAATCTAGTTCCCATTTGCCAGCACCTGGCCCATATCCCTCACAACCATTCCTACTTATATATGGTTTGACCATTTTTGGAATATTGTGTGCAATTTTGGTCTCCCTCTTATTGGAATGATGTTGTGAAACTTGAAAGGGTTCAGAAAAGATTTACAATAATGTTGACAGGGTTGGAGCTATCGGGAGAGGCAGAATAGGCTGGAGCTGTTTTCCTTGGAGCGTCAGAGGCTGAGGGGTAACCTTATTAATGTTTATAAAATCATGAGGGGAATGGATAGAATGAAAAGACAACGTCTTTTCCCTGGGGTGGGGGAATCCAGAACTAGAGGGTATAGGTTTAGGGTGAGAGGGGAAAAACTTAAAAGGGACCTACAGGGCAACATTTTCACAGCACGTGTATAGCATGAGTTGCCAGAGGAAGTGATGGAGCCTGGTTCAATTACAGCGTTTAAAAGGCATCTGGATGGGTATATTTCTTTAACCTAAAACTTTAAACTGTGCAAAGTGCACGCCTCAAAGTGGAGGTGTTTTCTGTCTCTCACCTTAACTGTAGGCTTCATTTGGAGAGCTTCTTATCAGCCTTCCCATTTTGAGACGCCAATCTCTGATCACAACTTGGCCAATTTTGGGAAAATCATTCACGGTAACCAGTTCCCACACAATGCGACCCCAATTTGACCCTGACAGCAGGGTCCTGATTCAAAGTCCTGTCTTTGTAGCTCAATTAAATTGATGAATAGAAGAAAATGGTTCTGAAGATGAAAATGAAACGGTAATTTCTCGATTATCCTCAGTTAAGATATCTTAAATAATAAATACTTGCATGGAATTACTTACATACACACCACACAAACCTGCCACCTCGTCAAACCAGATCATGTCAACACTTATGTTCCATTTGATCCTTCCCCATCCTGCTTTGTCTGCCTTCCCATAACCTTCTATCCCCTGGTGGCACACTTTCATCTTTAGATAAAGAAAGCTCTTAATTCCTTGGTGATGATTACATATAGAGAGTGTGTGCGTGTCCAACATCAGCTCCCTGTCTATTATATATTTAAAGATCACCATTACCAGCTAATACCCTGTTTTCACTTTTTAATGGTAACGAGACTTAGACTGTTCATTCTTGCCTATTTGATGAAGCTCCCCGTTCTGACTTTCGTTGTGAATCTTCCTCTGCAACACCTTAATATTTTTCTAGAATATGATAAACAAAACTATGAAGGGTATTCCAAGCAGAGTAAATCAGTCTTGACACAAGTTTAGTATAACTACTCCACTTTTCAATTCTGCCTCTCAAAAGTAAACCCTTATGTTTTGTTTTCTATTGTTCTAGTCTTATTAACCTGCATTGCAACTTAGAGTTGATTGGTGTGTTTGTACTTTCCAATCCTGTACTCCTCTACCTCATTAATTTCCTATTTTCTAAATAATGTAGGACCTCCAATTTTTCCTACCAAACTGAACACCTCGCAGCTGCCTATCAAAATTCATTTGCCAATTATAAACCCATTCTGCTGCGTTGTAATTTGTTACAGTTTTTCTTACTGCTGATTTACCCCTCAAAATTTGGTGTTGGCCACAAATTTAGAAAGTGTGGCTTTGATTCCAACTTCCAAATTGCAAATCTAAACCTAAAATGTAAAAATGGGAACAGGAATGGTCTCAGCACTGATTCTTGTGGAACACAGCTTCCTACTTCTGCCACTCTGAACAGCTACCTTTTACCCCTACTCAAGCAAGAGTAGACAATGCAGCCCCTTGAGCCTGCTGTTCCATTCAATAAGACCCTAGCTGCTCTTATCACCCTGCATTCCTGTACAGTATATCCCCATTAAACATTCATCCTCTAGCTTATTATAAATTTGTCTTTCAGCTATCCATTCTGCTACCTGTCCTTCTTATCTGCATGTTCTGACTATTTATTAGTCTATTATATTATTGGAAACCATCTTTGACATCTAGATCATTTACAATATTATCGCTTGGTGTCTTATTACAGCATACCAAAGTATTTCAAAACATACTTATGGGAGGACAGAGCGAGCATGGCCGACTGGGAAAGTCAGCGACAGCATAAAAGGAAAAGGAAAAGGAAAAGCATACAGTGGGATGAAGATTAGTGGGAAGCTAGAGAATGGAAAGCCTTTATCTAGCAGAGGATAACTAAAAATGCAATAATGGGGGAGATAATCAAATACGAGGGTAAACTAGTTAGTGATATAAAAGAAGATTGCAAGAGTTTTTTCAGGTATATAAAAGGTAAGAGAGAGGCAAGACTAGTTATTGACTGCTGGAAAATGTGGCTGGAGAGGTAGCAATAAGGAACAAAGAAATGGCAGATAAACTGAATAGAGATTTTGCATCAGACTCCTTATTGGAAAACATCAGCAGCAGACGAGAACCTCAAGAGAGTCAGGGTGCAGAAGTAAGTGCAGTGGCCATCACGAAGGAGTGAGTGTTGGGGAAGCTGAAAGGTCTGAAGATGAATATATCACCAGGACCTGTTGGACTACAACCTACGTTTCTGAAGGAGATACCATGGAGATTGTAGAAGCATTGCCGGTAATCTTTCAGGAACCACTCATGTCAGGGAGGGTCCCAGAGGACTGCAAAATGGCTTATGTAACAATCCTGTTTAAAAAAGGAAGGAAGCAGAAGACAGGAAATTATAGGCCAGCTAGCCTGACCTCAGTCATTGATAAGGCCATAATGATTGAGGGTGAGATTGCAGAGTACTTGGAATTGTATGGTAAAATAGTACTGAGTCAGCATGGCTTCGTCAAGGGGAGGTCACGCCCGATGAATCTGTTAAAATTCTTGGAGGAAGCAGCAAGCAAGTTAGAAACCAGTGGACATGATCTATTTGGATTTTCAGACAGCCTTCGACAAGGTGCTGCACAGGAGGCTGTTAAATAAGATAAGAGCCCATGGCATTGGGGGCAAGGGACTGGCATGAACAGAGTATTAGCTGACTGGCAGAAAGCAGAGAGTGGTGATAAACGGGGCCTGTTTGAGAATGGCAGTCAATGACTAGTGGAGTTCTGCAGGGGTCAATGTTGGGACCACAGCTGTTTTGTGATTTACATAAATGCTTTGGATGCGAGCAGAAGAGGTACAGTTGGTAAGTTTGCAGATGACACCAAAATTGGAGGTGTAGTGGACAGCGAAGACGGTTACCTCAGATTACAACAGGATCTTGACCATGTGGGCCAATGGGCTGAGATTTGCCAGGTGGAGTTTAATTCAGATAAATGCGAGGTGCTGCATTTTGGGAAAGCAAATCTTAGCAGGACTTATACACTTAATGGTAAGGAAAGATGTTGTGAAACTTGAAAGGGTTCAGAAAAGATTGACAAGGATGTTGCCAGGGTTGGAGGATTTGGGCTACAGGGAGAGGCTGAACAGGTTGGGACTGTTTTCCCCGGAGCGTCAGAGGCTGAGGGGTGACCTTATAGAGGTTTACAAAATTACGAGGGGCATGGATAGGGTAAATAGGCAAAGTCTTCTCCCTGGGATCGGGGAGTCCAGAACTAGAGGGCAGAGGTTTTAGGTGAGAGGGGAAAGATATAAAAGAGACCTATGGGACAACTATATCACTTAGAGGGTGGTACGTGTATGGAATGAGCTGCCAGAGGAAGTGGTGGAGGCTGGTACAATTTCAACATTTAAGAGGCATTTGAGTGGGTGTATGAATAGGAAGGGTTTGGAGGGATATGGGCCAGGTGCTGGCAGGTGGGACTAGATTGGTTTGGGATATCTGGTCGGCATGGACAGGTTGGACCGAAGGGTCTGTTTCCATGCTGTACATCTCTATGACTCTATTACACAGAAATAATCTGGATGAAGAAACTGAGGGCATTGTTGCTAAGTTTGCAGTTGGAGAAACAGGTAGTGTTGAAGAGATGGGCAGGCTACACAAGAACCTGGAGATGCTGTGTCAGTGGACAAAGAAGTGACAGATTGAATACAATGTGAAAAAGTGTGAGGTGATGCACTGTGGTTTTCTAAATGAAGAACATAAGAATAAAGTTTTTAAAAGTCTGAATGCAAAGGGACTTAGGAGTTCAAGTTTAGGATTTTTTTAAGGTTAACATGCAAGTTCGGTTGGCAGTTAGGAAGGCAAATGCACAGTTGCATTCATTTCAAGAAGACCGTAATAGAATCCCTACAGTGTGCAAACAGGCCATTTGGCACAACAAATCCACACCGACCCACCAAAGAGTAACCCATCCAGTCCCATTCCCCTACATTTATCCCTGACTAATGCACCTAACCTTCACATCCCTGAATGCTATGGGTAATTTAACGTGGCCAATTCACCTAACCTGCAATTCTTTGGATTGTGGGAGGAAACCAGAACACCTGGTGAAAATCTACGCAGACACGGGGAGAATGTACAAACTCCACAGAGACAGTAACCCGTGGTTGGAATCAAACCTGGGTCCTTGGCAATGTGAGGCAGCAGTGCTAACCACTGAGCCACTGTGCTGCCGTAATAGAAGAGCAGGGATGTACTGCTGAGGCTGTATAAGGCTCTGGTCAGACTATGTTTGGAATATTGTGAGCAGTTTTGGACTCCATATTGAAAGAAGGATGTGCTGGCCTTAAAGGGAGTCCAGGCGAGGTTCACAAGAATGATACCAGTGTTGAAGGGCTTTTCATATGAGGAACGGTTAAGGACTCTGGGTCTGTACTCAATGGAGTTTAGAAGGATGGTGTGGGGGATCTGATTGAAACACAGAATATTGAGAGGCCTGGATGGAGTGGACATGGAGAAGACATATCCACTAGTAGGGGACACTAGGGTCCAAGGGCACAGCCTCAGAGTGAAGGGATGACCCTTTAGAACTGAGTTGAGGAGGAATTTCTTCAACCAGAGGGTGGTGAATCTGTGAAATTCATGTCCACAGAAGGCTGTGGAGGCCACATCGTTGAGAATATTTAAGACAGATTTAGATACATTCTTGATTCATAAGGGGATCAAGGTTACAGGAAAAGGCAGGAGAATGAGATTGAGAAACATAACAGCTGTAATTGAAAGAGGGAGCAGACATGATGAGCCAAATTGCTTAATTCGGCTCCTAAATCTTATGGTCGAAAACTAATTTACTTTTGAAGTATTGTGATTACAGTTCCAGTAAAACAAAGAACCAGATAATGAAGGGAGGAGAAAGTGAGGATTGCAGATACTGGAGATCAGTGTTGAGAGTGTGGTGCTGGAAAAGCACAGCAGGTCAGACAGCATCCAAAAATCAGGAGAATCGACATTTTGGGCATAAGCCCTTCATCAGTTAGATAATGCAAATGAACTAAAAAAAGAGGAAAATAAATTAACATTAGCTGTTTCCAAAAATGTGCAATAACTGGTGCAAAAATGCAAAATGTGTAGCTACGCATTGTCAGCTAGTTTTATATATCTTCCCATTTTAGTTCCTTTAAGTTCATGGAATTAAAATTGAGAGATGTTGGAAGGACTGCTGACTCACTGTTGCTCACTATTAATGCCTTTGCACAAAGTCAAGATCTACCTTTAAAGGTAAAGACGAAGAGGAGTGAAAAATAATAATAGCTAGCCTACAATTTACAGTGTAATACATTTTCTGAATTTGTGTCTGAGATGGGAAAGATCTTTCTGCAATATGTATCTAGACTTCAGTGGCCCTTAACAGCAGGACTGATCTGACATAGCAAAGAAATGACCCATTAGAGGAGATGATCCTGTAAATAGAGTGACTGTAATAAGTCAAAAACAGAAGAGCAGAGAAAGTGGATTGTAATTGTATTCCGTTTTATAACAGTTTCCAAATAAATGTTGCAGCAAACCAAAGAAATGGCATGGCCAATATCCCTTTAATCTAGCGTATGGGATTGAGGTGACATGGTTATTTATTTGGCATAACATTTGGGTTCAGGGTGTCAGCCATGGCTCAGGGGGAAGCATCGTCATCTCTGAATCACAAGGCTTTTGTTTTAAGTCCATCCTCAGGGATTCAGCACGAAAACCAAACCAAGCCAGTGCAGTACTGCATTATCAGAGTTCCTTCTTTCAGATGAGATGTGAAACTGACAGTTTATTTGCAAGTTTGAGTAAATGTAAAAGACCCCATGGCATTTTGAAGAAAAGTAGGGGAGTTAACTTTAGAGTTCTGGTCAATGCTTATCCCTTAATCAATGTCACAAAAGCAAATTGACTGGTCATTAACCCATCGCTATGTGTGAGAGCTCGCTGTACTCAAATTGGCTGCAGGACTTCTTACAGCAGCCACAATTTAAAAGATGACTCTAAAGCATTTTGGTACATGCTGTGTTCATGGAAATCTGCAGAATAGTTACAGAACAGAAAAGGATGCCATTTGGCACGTTTTGTTTATGCTGGCTCTCTGAAGGAGCATTTCACCTGGTATCATAGCCTCACCTTTTTCCAATAGCCTGCCATGTCATTCATGTCTAAATAAAAGGCTAATTCCCTTTTGAATTCCTTGACTGAACTTGCATTCACCACACTCTCAGATCATTTCAAACCCAATGGCATGTAGAAGCTATTCCTCATTTTGCTGGGCTTCTTTCTCCTTCTTTCCGTATTTTATCCTTTCAGCAATGGAACCAATTTTCCCCATCTACACTGTCTACGCCCCTCATGTTTTTGAAGATCTCTATCAAAAATGCTAGTTAAATGCCAGTCTCCTTTTTTTTAATTTCATTAGGCAGATCCACAGAGCACAGTTAGTTCAAGTGCCTGTTTTATTTTTCATTTCTCAATTGATAATCCATTATGATTATTGATTGATTTGTGCTGCATTTGTTCTAGCTGTTAATTCCATTCCTAAAATGGAACAGGAAAAAGCGGCTAAGCATAAAATACAGTCAATCTCCTGCAAAATGCAGGGCAGTAAACAAAATTAGAGAGGAGGAAGCAATGTGCTTTCACCTTTTTAATGCACTGGTCCATGACACACCATTAATGCAAAATTAATTACCAACGAGGTAGTTGAATAAGTAAATATATATTTTTCTGGCACTTAATAAGTCACACCAACAGGGTCCTTTAAGTGAATGTCATTAAGTACCAGTGACACTCTGGTGCCTTATGTAAATTATTAATAAATAATAAATAGCTTTTGGGCAGCAGTAAGATGAATGTGTTGCACAGTTACTAAATGCATATAGCAGAATTGTGATAATCATCAATCATTTAAACTTTGCCTATTAATTTTTTCATAACCTGATGTTGTATGCTCATAGGAATTATGCAACAGCAAAACTCAGCTCAGCGGTGTGTATGAACAATTATACATGGCCGTGTGCCCAAACCAATCCTATCATGCATTATTCACCAATAAAGCACATCGGTTTCAATTAACTTGCACTCGACACTGAATGACTTACTTAAATCAAGGGCCTTTGTGCTTACAGAAATGTGGAAACCAGGCAATGGCAATAAAACAAGTGCATTTAGCATGGACTCCAGTACTCCAGGGATCATGAGGTGAAACCGAATGTGAGGGCAGTGCGTGATTAGTTAAAATTCTAGGTGTGCAGCCTATTCAGATGCAAATACACCTGCAATTGACCCATTCACTGTTGAACACATTTGAGTCAGAGTTGAGGGATTTTCCAATACTGAAGGAATGAAGGTATATTGCGATACCTCAGAATGCTGGATTGCAGTACGGGGTCAGCCACGCTGTGCTGATTGACAAAGCAGACTAAATGGCCAAATGCCCTACTCTTATTCTTAACTGCTGAAGAATGAAGCTGTCATGCAGAATTCAACTATCACATTCTTCAATGCTACTGTCACACTTGGGACAAAGTTATTTGGCAAAACTATTTTGTGCCCAAACTATAATTGATGTGAACAATAGAGTGTGGAGCCGCACTTGAATTCCAAATTCAACACTCGTTCTAAAGTAACTCCATAGAGGCCGGTATCCTATCACCGAGTCATCCTTCATTTATATGTGTAGAGTCCTTGACACAGATCCCGCTTCCTTGGAGCCAGCTTTCAGAGTGAGCAGAATCTCTGACACTCCTGTTTCTGTCAGCCAGGGCTCGTTGATTGGACCAGGTTAATAGTCCCAGTCAGAGAACTCAGCAACATGTAGGTTAGGTCAGGGGTAAATGTAGAGTAATGGGGTAGTGGAATGCGTCCGGGTGGGTTACTCTTTGGAGGTCGGTGTGAACTTGTTGGGCCAAATGACATGTTTCCACACTGTAGGGATTCTATTCTATTCTATTCATAACTCATATTTTACAAGGTCCACCTGGTTGACCTTATTACAAACATTACACATTCATACTGAGTCCATTCATTTTGGAGCTTTGAACCTAAAGAACCTGCTTTTCTAACAAAGGCATGTCTGGGGTCATTTCTTTTTCTCAATGGTCACTTCACAAATGTTCAAAGACATTAAACAACATCAATGTTTCTCTTTCTTGAGGTTGTCTTCCAACTTGAAATCGCTATGCTCTGGAAGTTTGCTGGGAAGATGCAGGGGGGTGATGTTCCCGACTCCACAAATCCCAAACTTGGGAGAAAGTTGCTGGGACAGTTGTTTTTCCCATTCCATGGGGCTTTGGGTGTTAACTGGAGTCAGACTCAATGCCCCCTGGAAGAGTTTGGAGGTAGCAGCGGGAGCAGCCCGATACAGGGAAAGGCCATGGAAAAGTTCAGCTCCAATGCTCTGGAAATTTGTTACAGATGTTAAAGAAGACAATAAAACAAAACAAATCAGCTCTTCATAAGCATAAGCCCTTCAACAGGAATGTGCCCTTTGTCAGCTTATGCTTGAACTATTCACTCTCCTGCTCCTCGAATGCTGCCTGACTGGCTGTGTTTTTCCAGCACCATACCTTTTGACTCTGATCTCCAGCATCCGCAGTCCTCACTTTCTCTCCTTGGCCTGTTAAGAAACCAATTTGAGAGGATTTTTCTGAGATTTTCAGCTAGTTGTCACCCTAACTCTATCACAGAGAAGATTGAACCTTCAGATCTCGCCAGCTATAAGGAGGTGAGAGCTCGGTAGTAGATCAGTGTTGGCTGCAGTTGGTAGACATTGTATTGGTAGACATGGTGACATAGCACAGGAATAAGATATCATCCATAAAACATGGCAGTAAAATGTGTAGGCTGGGAAATAGGTCAAATAGATTAGGTCTATCTGTGATACAGCTTATGTATTCAGAGTCAGAGAGTGGGAAGATTTGACAGACGAGTGTTGTAATGGGTCTCACCATCTAGCTACCTCCATTGAGCTCCCACTACCTTTGTTTGGTTTTCCTTTTAGCTTCTTACAGCAAAATTTCTGTCTCCCCTTTAGATATGGACCTGCTTCTCAGGGGCTGAGACCACAGCTCCCACCTCTACCCCACCCTGTGCAGCCTATCCATCCACTCCCAGACCTTCTGCACCTGATCGGAAAGCTTGGATCAAGTTACACTTTCTCTTCTCCTACCTGCCAATGGGGCAATGCCAGTTGCTTTGTGTCCCAATATCAGACTGTGACACCAGTGGCAAAATTCTACTGTCTCGCATTCATTTCCTGGGATGTAAATTAGTGAATCAACGCACCCTTTCTGAGATTTGACGCAACGCATCACAAACATTGTGTGGCATCCTCAGGTTCAACAATATTATGAACATCATTGTTGTAGTGATGAAGAAACACTTGTGTGTGTTTCGTGTTTTGCATCATATTTTCACAACCAGTTACAGCGTTTCCTCTTGGCCATGCTGGTCTTCAGTATCACAGTGTCTTTAGCAAATTGTTAAAGTGGTTGCATTAATTCTTTTAGCTATCCTGTTATGTTGGTAAAGACATGAGAAGCAGCAAATTTCACAGCAAGTATATAATTATCACAGACTCCCGACGGTGTGGACATAGGCCCTTCTGCCCAACAAGTCCATGCCGACCCTCTGAAGGGTCATCCACCCTGACCCTAAGCTACACGTCCCTGAACACTATGGGCGATTTAGCTGCGTGGGAGAGTGAATTGTGCTATGACATGTGATTCCGACAAGTTGTATGAGTAGCAAGTGCATGTCAGATGAAGTATAATGTGGGCAAATGAGAGATTATCCACTTTGGTAGCAAAATCAGGAAGGCAGATTCTTAGCTGAATAGCAATAGATTGGCAAAGGGGAGATACAATGAGATTTGGGTGTCCTTGTATCAATCACTGAAAATAATTGCAGGTCCATCAGATGGTGAAGAAAACAAATGCTACGTTGGCCTTCACAGCAAGAAGATCTGTGTTCAGGAGCAGTGTTATCTTGCTGCTGACTAGATTAGATTCCCTACAGGATGGAAACAGGCCATTCGGCCCAAAAAGTCCATACCGACCCTATGAGTAACCCACCCAGACCCATATTCACCCCTGACTATGGACAATTTAATATGGCAAATTCACCTAACCTGCACATCTTTGGATTGTGGAAGGAAACCAGAACACCTAGAGGAAACCCATACAGACACGGCGAGAATGTGTAAAATCCACACAGTCAGTTACCCAAGGCAGGAATTGAACTTGGGTCCCTGGCACTGTGAGGCAGCAGTGCTAACTACTGAGCCGCTGTTGTATAGAGCCTTGGTGAGACCACACCTGGAGTACTGTGTGTGGTTTTCAGACTCTTTATCGAAAGAAGCTGATGGAGGGCGTGGTCCCAGGCTTTACCAGACATCTTCCTGGGATGGTAGGACTGACGTATGAAAACAGCCTGGATTGGTTAGGACTATACTCACTACAGTTTAGAGGAATTGAGGGGGGAATCTCATATAAATTTATAAAGTTCTAACAGGACTAGAAAGGGTAAATATAAGAAGGATGTTCCCAATGACCGGCAAGTCCAAAACCAGACAGCATAGTCTCAGGATATGGGGTAAGCCATTTACAACTGAGATGTAAATTAATTTGAAAAGTAGTAACATTAGATCACAGGGTGAGCTTGCCAACTCGATACAAAATTAGCTTAACAACAGCGGCACGGTGGCATAGTGTTAGCACTGCTGCCTCACAGCGCCGGAGACCTGGGTTCAATTCCCGCCTCAGGCGACTGACTGTGTGGAGTTTGCACGTTCTGCCTGTGTCTGCGTGGGTTTCCTTCGGGTGCTCCGGTTTCCTCCCACAGTCCAAAGATGTGCAGGTCAGGTGAATTGGCCATGCTAAATTGCCCGTAGTGTTAGGTAAGGGGTAAATGTATGGGTGGGTTGCGCTTCGGCGGGTCGGTGTGGACTTGTTGGGCCGAAGGGCCTGTTTCCACACTGTAAAGTAATCTAATCTAAAAAAAAACAGGAGACAGAGAGTGATGGTGAAAGGTTGTTTATTGGACCAGAAGCCTGTGTGTGACAAGAGGCGTTCCACAGGATTCAATGCAGGGTCCACTTTTGTTGGTCATTTATATAAATGATTTAGATGAGAATGTAGAAGGCATGGTTAATAAGTTTGTGCCTGACACTAAGATTGGCAGTATAATGGACGGTGAAGAAGATTATCTGAAATTGTAAAGAGAGCTTGATCAATCAGGTAAATGAGCTGAAGAGTGTCAGATGGCGTTAATTTGGAGAAATGTGAGTTATTGCATTTTGGTAAAACAGCAAGGGCAGAACTTATATCAAGACTCCGGGCATATTTTTTAGGATGATTGGAGAAAGATTTTAAAAAGACATGAGGGGCAATTTTTTTGTATGTGGTTCATGTGTGGAATAATCTTCCAGACGAAGTTGTGGATGTGGGTACAGTTAAAATATTTAAAAGACATTTAAACAGGTACATGTATAAGAAATGTTTGGTGGGATATGGGCCAAGTGCAGGCAGATGGGGGTAGTTTAGTTTGGGATTAGAGTTGACCTGGACTGGTTTGCACACACAATTCATACCTGACTTTACCTGGGATTTCTGTTTTCCCATAGGATGGCAACGTATGGTTTTTAATTCCACAATTTTGTGAGTGTGGAATATGAGTGCAGCATTATGGGCCAATTTGGAAGCCCAGTTTGTTTCTTAGGGGCAGTTGCCCACCTCCCAACAGCTTTCTATTGGCTCTTATACCTCACCCTTCACCTAACCAATTACTCCTTGAGCCTTCTATACTCCTTCATCTTCCCCAACCCAACTACACTCTTGCAATGTTCCCTCTGCATTCCCTGTAATAATGCACTCAGTACTTACTATGTACAGTCCTCAGAAGACATGCAATAGCAATGGGTATAGATGGAAACAAAAATGTGCAACAATCCACTTAGACTCTCATTCACACCTTTCTCTTTTATAGTGCAAAGGAAAGCAGGCTCAGATGAAAAAAGTTCAATTACTTAAGCAATTATTAAATTGTGTAAAGCAGCAACTATGTAATAACAATGATACTAAAGGCTGATTATGCTATCACAACCTCTTAAAACTGTCAATCAACTTCATAACATTTGGAACTCAGCCTAGCATTTATATTAATGAAAACAATCAAAACAAACTGTCACAGCTTCAGGTAATGCAATTGACGAAGCAAGTCAGTGTTTCATTTCCATCTTAAATCAAATTGCCTGTCTATCGATGGAGTGGAGCAGGACAAGTATTTTCTAAAACAAAAGTAAGCTGGACATTTATATTTCAGGCTAATAAATAACAGGATGGGGATGTTTTCCAACATATTTTCTGTGGTTTTAATACATTATGACAATTTCTTCATAGGAAAAGTATAGTAACTCCTGTCAATACTTGTCCAATTGTGGTTAATGTAATGATCAACCTATTTTTAGAACATTGAACATAGAACTTTACAGTGCAGTACAGGCCGTTTGGCCCTCGATGTTGCGCTGACTTGTGGAACCAATCTGAAGCCCATCTATCCTACGCTATTCCATTTTCATCCATATGTGTATTCAATAACTATTTAAATGCCCTTAAAGTTGGCGAGTCTACTACTATTGCAGGCAGTGCGTTCCATGTCCTACTACTCTCTGAGTAAAGAAAATCCCTCTGACGTCTGTCCTCTATCTATCACTCCTCAACTTAAAGCTATATCCCCTCATGCTTGCCATCACCATCCATTTGCATGACTAAGACCTCTGATGAATTACAGGTAAACAACCTTTTATCCGAAATCCCAAAAGCTCCAAAGTCCGAAGGCTTTTTTGTGAAGTTCTTTTTCTCATTAATAAGGTAGTTTGGCATGCAAACAGTTAACCCAAGTCCACACCCACTCGACGCGTGTCACTCAGATGCGACATGGGGGTGGCATGGCCCAGCACGGGCAGGCCTCAATTCTCTCTCATAACCCAAGAAGTTTTTTAAAATTTCGCCATAAAACTGCCACTTATTCTGAAATTCGAAAAATTCTGAATTCCGAAAACTAGCTGGTCCCAAGCATTTCGGATAAAGAATTGTGCACCTGTACTGTATTTTAAAAATCTACATCTACATTGTAATACAGCATCTTGTCGTGACCTTTGAAGATGTTAAAACTTGTTGCCACTGATCTGGTAGAATATTACAGATTTATCAACATGCTATCCTCTCCAGTGATCACCCACTTTCCGAGGAGGTGAATTTTCCAAAGGCCGCAGGGGCAGAAGCAATTCAAACTTACTCACGCCTTGACAATGG
Source organism: Chiloscyllium plagiosum (assembly GCF_004010195.1). Taxonomy (NCBI): domain Eukaryota; kingdom Metazoa; phylum Chordata; class Chondrichthyes; order Orectolobiformes; family Hemiscylliidae; genus Chiloscyllium; species Chiloscyllium plagiosum. The sequence continues at coordinate 70,327,658 of NC_057723.1, forward strand.
GGACCCTGGCCTTGGAAGATGTGTATGTGCACCCTCAGCCTTCTTGATCTGTGAAAAGGCCACGAGAAAATGGGCACAGGCTTAGAATGTAATTGAGAAACTGCTCTTCCAGCAAGGGGAAGCAAAGTTCAACATTTCATGACCCAATTCCCACCTCCACTGAAAGACAAAAATCTGGCTTTATGACTCTGTGCACTCAATTTAAATTTAAACATTTGAGCTTCATACAATGAGACGATTTCATCCGTGGCTATCATTTTCAGGATGGCATCAAATTTCAAAAGTATTTTGAGGGTAATGAGGCCTGTTACAGGCTTGTAATACAAACTATTTTTTTCCCCTAAACTGATTTTACAGCTGTTACTTGCGAGCTCACAAATTATTACTTGTATATCAACACACAATTCCCTGTCCTTTCAGCTGGATAAATAGGGCATTATGAACTATTGACTTGACTGTTCCATCAGAGGCCAGCTGCAACCAAAACTCTTGTCAGCTGTCGAATGAAAAATGAAATTAAAGGTGAGTGGAGTACAATGTTCATTTTTCATTCCAGAATGTAACATCTTGGCTGGATGCGGTGACTTGAGAGTTACTTTGGAAACATCATCCCACTTGGGCAAGTCATGAGGATCTCAAGGATCAACTCGTTGGACAATAAAGCACATAATTACTTTATCTACCATTCAATTCATCAGTCCTTTACGGATGAAGCAATCTCTGGTTTAGAAATGTTTACTGGTGGGCAGTATGAAATACAGAACAAAATAGGGTGCCCTTGTCCAAACTAAAGTATTCAGCTACTTTGAAGTTCTATGAAGCTGGCTGAAGGCATTATCTCCCAAGAAAGGTTGAACAGATAGGGCCGATAGCAACTGGGGTTTAGAAATATGGGAGGGTGATTTTATTAAAACAGTTAAGATCCAGAGCAGACTTGAGAGAGTGATGTTTCCTCTTGTGGGAGAGAAACATCGAATCATGGAAACTGGTGTAGACTGTTTAATATTATCATTGTTATTCATCCAATTCTGGGTATTGTTCATGCTTTTTCACCACAACCTTTGATCCCTTTCATCCTAAGAGCTGCAGCTAAATTCTCCTTGAAAACATCCAACATTTTGGTCTCTCACTTCTTTTTAAGCAGAGAATTCGACAGGCTCACCACTCCCTGGGTGAAGAGATGTCTCCTCATCTCAAGTATAAATGGCCTACCCAGTAACCTTAGACTGCGACCCTTGGTTCTGGACACGCCAGTTATTGTGGGACCATTCCTCCTGGGTTTACCCCGTCTAGCCCTGTTAGAATTCTCTTGGTATGAGAACGCCCACCTGATTGTTCAAACCTGCAGGGAGCAGAGTCCGAACCAATCTAGTTTCTGTTCATACATCAGTCCTCCATCCCAGGGACCAGTCTGGTAAATCTCTGTTGCACTCGCTCCATAACCAGAACATCCTCAGATAAGGAGATCAAAACTGCACACGAAGTGGATAAGCTCACACATATCCATGTTACACTTCATCTGCCATGCATTTGCCCATTCACTGAACTTGTCCAAATCAGACTGAAACATCTCTGCATCCTCCTCACAGCTCACCCTCCCAACCAGCTTTGCAAACTTGGAGATATTAAGTTAAAAATCACACAACACCAGGTTATAGTCCAACAGCTTTATTTGGAAGCTTACTTGTCACTGCTGCTATTTGGAAAAAGACTCGTTTATTCCTACGTTTTGCTTCCTGTCTTCCAGCCAGGATTTTGTCGACTGCCTTCTGAAAGTCCAAGTAAACGATATCCACAGGCTCCAGCCTTATCAACTCTACTACTTGTACTCTCAAAAAATTCTCACAAAATAGGTTTGTCAAAAATGAGTTCCCTTTCATAAATCCATGCTGACTCTGTCCGATCTTGTCACTGTTTTCCAAGAACTCTGTTAATAAATCTTTTTTAATGGATTGTAGCATTTTCACTACTACTAATATCAGGCTGACTGGTCTGTAATTTCCTGGTCTCTCTCCACCTAATTTTTTAAATAGTGGGGTTACATCTGCTACCCTCCAATCCATAGGGACAGTTCCAGACTCTAGAGAATCTTGAAAGATGACCACAATGCATCTGCTAGTTCTAGGCCCACTTCCTTGAGTGGGACCTGGGGATTTGTCAGCCATCAGTTTCCCCAGCACCATTTCCCTACCAATACTAACTTCATTCAGTTTTGGATGTAAGTTTGCTCATTGAACTGGAAGGTTCATTTTCAGACGTTTTGTCTGGTGAGGCGCACTGAAGATGTTATCTAATATAGTGATGAAACGTCTGAAAATGAATCTTTCAGCTCACCAAAACTTACATCCAGAAACTCAACCTGAGCTACAAATCTTTTCAAAATTCTTTCAGTTTGTCTCTCTCACGAGAACACATGTTCCCCAACATTTTTGGGATGTTAATTCTGTCCCCCATTCCAGAGAATAAAAATATGTATTTAATTGGTCTTCCATTCATTGTTTCCCCATTATAACTTCCCCTGCTTCTGACTGTAAAGGACCTACATTTGTCTTCATTAATCTTTTTCTCTTCACATACGTGGACATACACGTGGACTAGAACTAGGAGAGAGAGTTTAAAAATATGAGGTCTCCTTTTAATATGAAGAATTCTATTCTCTTAGAGGGTCGTTAGTCTGTGGTACAATTTTCTCAAGAAACCAGTTGATATGGATCATTGAATTGGTTCAAGGCAGAGGTAGATTTTTTGGATTGAAATGGAGTTAAACATTGCACCGGGTAGGTGTATTTGGCGGTGGGGGGGGGAGGGGTATGGTGGAGGGAGGGGAATGGGTGCATGTGTTGGTCTGCAGACAGGAAAATGGACTGAGATTATAACCAGATCAGCTACGATCTTGTCAAACAGAAGATTGGCCTCATGGGGCTGAATAGCATGCTTTTGCTCTGAAGGCCTTCGTTCTTTAATAAAGAGCAATGTACGTTAATGTGTACAGCAGTATCTTCAGGGATTGAGTGGCAGGGTGGCTTAATACTTTGTATATCCCACTCTGGAATCAGACTTCAAATGCCGAAAAGGAATTAAAACTGACTTTCCTCTGCTACCTAAATACAGCTTGTACAAAACAAATTTTGCATGCCTTACAGATACAAATCCACCACTGAAACCTGACCCATAATTTGGCATGGAAGGCTTTCCGAGAAACCAAGAATCTGGCTGGATTGGGGAGCAGAGATATCCACCCTGGTTTAGTAGGACCTTGATTCAAATGTTGGATGTGGAAGTACAAGAAGTTACATTTTCTAAGTTAGCAGCCTTAGCTACAAACAGCACAGCACAACACTTGCTGTGCTCAATTTATGCCGTTGGATTTTCAGTCCATTAATTTTAATGTGGCAACCTCCTGTTCCAAATAGTTTTTTTTACCCAATATTAACCCCATTCTTTCGGTTACGATCTAAACCAAAAGCATAGATTTATATTGCAGTTGGTAACTGAAGTTAGTCCATCTGGAACAACTGAGTCAAGTTTAATGTTTCAAAATTAAACATGGAACTTAAGGAGAATTATTTACAATTCATTTTGACTTTATGATTATCTAACACTGGTAATATTTCTTGCTAATCTCTCAAAGGACAAAATGTGGACCTACAAAAATAAGAAGTACTGAATGTAAAGAATAGTGGGGTTGAACTCAGGTGATATGAAATTAGTTATGAAAGTGTTATTTCATTGTGCAAACTTCCTCTGTCTGCTATTTTATCTTATGTAGAATACATTTGCAGGATCTGGCAATTTCATGCAAACACATTAGGATTCTAAGTATGGTTTAAGCTCCTGAAAGTTTCTAAGCCATTGCACACAGGAAGATTGCTGATCATTTTAATCAGCTCCTATTGCATAAGCCAACAGGAGACAATAGGAGGGGTCAGTCTGGGATTCACAAGGTCTAGGCCTTTAAAATGCAGTTCTCCCACCAGACTCCAATCCCTCCTATTTCTAATTGATTATCAAGCAATATTCATCAGGGTTATCAAACCCTCTGGGGAATTGAAGAGAATGATTGGTGGCAAGCAGTTTTCAAGTGGAAGATGTAAAACAGAAGCAAAGTTAGAAAAATGAACTGAACTAGATATCCTGGAAGTCCGAACAAATGAGTGCTTCTTTTAGTAAACCCATTATAATGCAGCCCAGAAACTTATGCTGTAATAAATCACCTCTTGTTCTGCAGGATGGCATTATATTCTTCCAACTGCTTGCTCATTAGGTCTCTTGTTAATAGTGAATGTAATATTCTTGAAGGTAATTTGAAATCCCCAAAATAACCACCCGTCATAAGACCTGCTTTCTGTGTCCTGAATTTTTTTTTAACAGCAGCCGAGAGACAGCTCTGTTATAAATTATTGTGCGGCCTTGGGAGGGTAAAGGGTCTGAGTTAATAAAACCACTTCAGGATTGAGAGTTGTTTTTGGTGGGAAGGTGGAATATTGCATCAAGAAGACGATGATAATGCTTAAGAGTTAAACATTTCTCCACTCTGCACTCAGTAGTAGAGACAATGCTAACTGCTTAGTTTTATTACATTTCAGATATAGAGACTGCAAAGCACCCCAGAAGAACACTTCTTAATATTTCAGTGTTGTATTATCATTTCCCATACCACTTACTTTCATCGTGTCTCTTGCACCAATTAGTGTTGAATTGTGGATAGTTTTATAATGTGGACTGGTATCCATGGGGAGCTGGGTTTCAAGCTGCCCAAACTCATTTTACTTAGGACTCTTAACAACCATTAGAAATAGAACAGACCTTATTTGTCTTGGCTACATGTAAAACCAAGTCCCACATGTGAAAAGGCAGCATTCTAATCCATTATACAGCATAGTTACCCCAAGTTCAATCAGATTGTTTTTGGGACATTATAAATCATGCGTAATTCCTAACCAACTTGAACTGGAGTTTACCTATTCAGGGACGTTGTCAATGAACACTGCTTTTTCAATGATCAACCCATTTTGTTGTTTATGAATTAAATCTGTATCCATTATACAGCATAGATTGAGACATATAGGTGACGAAGCAAATAGGACAATCCCGTTTCTCTGGCCCTAAAAAAGTTTGCACATACTCAGTGTAAAACTCAACAACACCCATACCAAACCATTTTAGCTAAGGCACTCTATAACTGTACTAGTAGTCAACCTCAATCTTTACCTCCACAGTTGGAGGTTATAACTGAGACATGGTACCAAGTTGGTGGAATGAGCTGTGTTCTGAATATGCGCCAGAGTGTAAGGCATACTCACAAAGAGAAGATCCATGTGACAAACAACAAATATGGTGACAATCCAAATAGTCATTTTAATATATTGTCCCTGTTTTTGAAAGGAGTTTTTGAGGCCACAAAGGTCATCGCATGTACCAACATTTATGGTAAGTTTTGTTAACAAACTATACCAATACTTCTATCAGAAACTCTTACTTAAAGGACAAAGGTCTATGAAAGCAATGAAGAAATTAGATTGGTGGTGTTCTCATTTATTTCTTGATGGATAATATGTTGCGCTGCCAAGATAATTGAAAAACATTGGACTCAAAAACCGTGATTTCAAGAATACTGTCAACATTTAAACTTCTCACCCGTTGTTTCAAACGATCAGATGTAATGCATTGTCACTGAGCTTAGGGCTGCTCTTCAGTATTATATTATCTGTTAGTTTGCAATTGGCCTGGATTTTATGTTGTGCTCTTTCTCCCCAACTCTTTCAATATGGTCAGGCCGCCGGAGCCAAGAAAATTTACGTCATATGTGCATAGCTAAAGCTGTTACTGTGGCAACACAAAACATAAATCCAAATTAGGTCATCCACTGAAGTCATCTCAGGAACGCTGGAAAGGAAAAAAATAGAAACACACCCTGATTTTCAAATGGGCTATAGCTTCGAAACACACAGTCAAAGACAAATGCACATCAAATGCCAAACTTAAGATGATCCAAAAATTAAATGATAATGATGAAACCAAGTGGAAAGTATTTTTTTCAGTACTGAAGTGATATAAGTGATGCAAGGTCTCTCAGACTCGGAAGAAAATGTTGAGATTCATCACACTTAACATCAAACAGGTAACAGTGGTTAAAACACAACCAAGCACATCCCTTTCCAAAACAAAAATTAAATTCAGCAATAATGAACAGCTATTCGGACATAGACTAAAACATCTTAACACAAGAATTTCAGAGGCAATTAGTTGGAAGTGGCTCACATTTTCTGGTGTGGTCTCTTACAATTTGTGGAAACGTGAGAAACTTTGACAAATAATGATAGGATGAAGAGCTTTATTTCTCTGATGTAAATTTCTGTAGATTTATAAATGTCTTTAACAGACATGAATGTTTTCCCAAAAGCAGAGACTATTGTGTCTTTTGCGAGAAGCATGTACATAGTTCAGTCAGAGGCAACTTCAGGCCTGTTAGAGAGTAGGGGCTTTTGAGCTTGGTTTGCTGATGTTAACATAGACACATTGGCTGAATAGTCTCATTCTGTACCTAAAGGTCTACGGTCCTTTGAAGAGTAGTAAGAATGCATGTTCAAAGCAAGTAGCAAAGTACTGAATATCCGAGGATCTGCAATATTATACTGTTTACCCTCTAATCTGTCGGGACCTAGGAGAATTTAGAAATTCAGAATTTCATTCACTCTTCCACACTCGAGAAAAGATTTCCTCACAATAGTCTCTGCAGGACTATAAAGTGCAAATTAAGTATTAGTACTCTTCCTGTTGACTGTAGATTACATAGAATTGTTTATTCCTTTTAGAACCCAGGGGTGAAGTACATTTTTGCCTTTTGGCTTTTGACCAGTGATTCTTGGAATCGTTTTGACAAGGCACTTTGCCACAGTGCGAGGCGCCATTTGTTTCCAATTCTTCGTGCTGTCACACAAAGTAAATTTTACACTTGCCTACGCAATAAAAACTGTGAGCATTTCAAAGTAATTCATGAGGCAGGAAGTGCTCTGCTTCTAAGGAATGTGATGAAATGTGAACTCCTGAAGAAAGTGAGCAAACTACTTTCAAATTTGAAGCTAGTGTCTGCAGAAAAGGGGAAAGAATCTCCACAGTTGTTCCATGAATGAGCTGAACTATTTAAAGTAAACTCTGGAGAGCCTATGTGCACTTTGGCACCATTGAAAAATGTTTGTATGTCAATTTAGAAAACACTTCAATTTTAACATATACTAGATATCAGAACGGTGTTCTTTTTCAATCCTTCATTTCCTATAACTTGAAACCTGAGGCAGTTTTGCAACCAGTTGTGTACACGCTGAGGTGTTTGACTAATAAGAAGTCAGTAATTTATTTCTTACCAATGTTGGATCCTGGACCTCTATAAGGCAAATATAATTCTCATCTCTTTGGTAAAACCCAAATAGCACACTTACCCTCCTCGATGTCTGTAATCTATTCCCTATTCAATGATTATCCAGAGGCCAGTTAAGAGTCAAACACATTGCTGTGGGTCTGGAGTCACATGTAAGCCAGACAAGAATGTTAGAATTCCTTCCCCAAAGGACATCAGTAAACCAAGCTGGACTTATATAACAATCAGCAATGGCTACATGGTTACCATTATGCCAGCTCTTTCTTCTAGATTTTATTCCATTTTCACACAGTGGGATTCGAACGAGAGCATTGGTCTAGATTGCTAGAGCAGTGAAATTGCGACTACATCATCATCTGTCCTCCACCAGGACTAACAGCTGTGTCACCCATTAACATCTCACTAATTCCTCACTTACTCTCATTACAGGAGAAAACAGCCTGTACAGGGCACAGAGAGAGAGAGAGAGAGACTGTATGGGTGGAGAAGTATTAAACATTAGGTTCTTCATCTCCGAGGGTGAGATAATTCATGTCTCACCAACCAAGTAAGTATCGCTGTTCATTCAGCTACCTGATGAAGGAGCAGCGCTCCGAAAGCTAGTACTTCCAAGTAAACCTTTGGACTATAATGTGGTGTTGTGTGACTTTTAATCTTGTCCAACACCAGCACTTCCACATCTTCATTCCACAGCAGCTGTCAGTTTCCTTTATTGCACGTCACTTCTAACCACTGCCCATGACACCTTCTCTCTCAGGTATCTTGCAGTTATTACCAACATTTCCACAACCCATGCAGAGAAGTGACCACCTTTTTGACCTCTGAGGACAAGAGCACTTGGGCCTTAGTATAAATAATGGCAAAGCTGCTTGTAGCACACAAAACCAGCTCAGATCCTGCTGCCCAGATGTGACTGTCTGTCTGTGTCCATGGGCAGCGCGGTGGTTGCCATGGAGAGTCAGGCTCAGCATCCTCAGGGTCACATACACCTGCTCTCCATTGCCCCAGCCCATAGCCCTCAGAGACGTGTCAGGGGGCCTTGTGCACTCTCCAGGTATCCTGCCTCACAAGGAGACAGGGCAGTGCCAGGAGGCATCCAGCTGGAGGAGGAACCACACACAGTTCCCTCAAAAATCTCCACTATGGACCCTCCAGAAGGGGCTGGGCTCTCTGTCTCCACTCTGCCTGCACCCTCCGATCCCAGAAGCTCACCCTGAGGAATATTAACTTGCATCAAGAAGATACTTGTCATGACTGACCTGTCCAGAGAAAGGAGAAAACTTATTGAGGGCACTTTGAGGTGACAATGCACTGTACGCTATGTTGCATTTCTAAAACAGACGTTACTGCTTTCACCTTACGTGCTGCTGTTTGTCTCTCCATGAATCTCCAAATGTAACTGTTGCAAGTTGAGATATAACTTCATGTCTACACAGGCTATAACATGGATCAATGTCAGGAACATGCTGCAGCATGTCAATGAAAGGGGAACAGGGTGTGTACAGGGCTGATACCATGCACCATCTTTATTCTTTCCCTGGCCTCAGTGTCCAAATCGTTGTTGTGAATGAGGTGGTCAACAATGACAGGGAGGTGTGCAGCAAACAGGGAGCAATGCATTCAGATTGTCGGGCATTAGGGACCCTGCGGTTCTGTGTCCAGTATGGTGCCTGGTCCGTGTAGTCCCTATAAAGACTCCCTCATCGATGGGCTCTGCAGGGCCCTCCCTCCCAGTTTGAGACACTTACCCCACCCGCTGCAAGGGCGGTCATGGCCATTTTCTTCCCCACTGGGTATTTTTGATTTCCAGCACAACAGAGGGAGACAGTGTTCCTCAGTAAGCGACTTCCAGCCTCCACCTCTACATGACAGTGAGTCCCCAAACTCACCTTTCCACTCCCATTAACCCCATGGGCTTTGCACCTCCCCAGGTCCTCACCCAACCTGTGACATGAGTCTGCACCTGCCCACTCTTGCCCCTGGCATATAAGGTGACCATGCCAGGTATGGTTATAATACCTTGTCCTCTTGAAGCCTGCGAGTTGCTCCTTGTGGATGAATTCTCCCCTTCTTCTGTTTGATCCCATTCCCATCCATTCCTGACTGTGTCACTCCCTTGCCATCCCACTACACAATTATTATTCCCCCTTTCCTCAAGTCTGCAGTCTCCCAGTCCTGAAGGATAAGTTGTAAAGTGTCCTTCCTGTGGCAGTACCACCCTTATGCTCCCATCTCCTTACCTCTTAGCTAGTGTGGACTGACCTGGTGGATTGACCATGGCTCAACCCCTCCATGAGTGATATATCCCTCTAGCCTGGATGAAAAATGCCTCTGACCGGTGGCTGTACATCTTTCCAACCACATTAGCCCTAAACCTTGGACTGGCCACGAACCACAGGACTGAATGTGACTCATTCTCCAATAGCAGAGGCACAGAGCCCCCTGACCAAAATCACCCCAACTGGATGCCTAACTGGTATTAAGGGCTGCCCTTGACTTACCATGCCAGATCATCTGACTGATGGCAAGGGCAGCATGGTGGCTCAGTGGTTAGCACTGCTGCCTCACAGCGTCAGAGACATGGGTTTGATTCCAGCCTGGGGTGACTGTCCCTGTGGAGTTTGCACATTCTCCCTATGTCTGTGAGGGTTTCCTCTGTATGCTCTGGTTTCCATCCACATTCCAAAGATGTGCAGGTTAGGGTGAATTGGCCATGCTAAATTGTTCATAGTGTTCAGTGATGTGGAGGTTAGGTGCATTAGTCAGAGGTAAATGTTGAGTAATAGGGTCAGGGAATGGGTCTGGGTGGGTTACTCTTCAGAGGGTCAGTGTGGACTTGTTGGGCTGAAGGGCCTGTTTCCACACCGTAGAGATTGTATTCTATGATTCTATGATGAGTGTTTCCATGGACCTCAGTGAGGGTTATTCCCCTAAACCTTTGCGATCTGGCTATTTCCTTGCTGCACACTCTGTATATTTGCCACGTAAGCTGTTAGCACATGATGTAGGTGTGAGATTGACGTTACACACTGTCATAGAATCATAGAATCATAGAGATGTACAGCATGGAAACTGCAAGAGGGACATCCCCTTGACTGAGGACTATCTCAAATCTGTGCCCTTACTACCTCAACAGTCAAAAAATAGCTTTTCCTAATTGATCCTAATACAATCATTCATTGGCTTGAAGGCTTCAGTCAGGTCATACTCAAACCTCCCATGGCAACATATGGGCACATTATCTTGTTATTTTGGCATTATTCATTTGTGAACAATTAAAGTTTAATGTTAATTTCTTGCTGACGTTCTGAGTGACCTTTTTATTAAAAATTCCTACTTACCTTGTGTGTTGCTTTAAATAATCTAAGATTTAAATAGATTTGTTCAAGAAATGGAGAAGAGAGTGATAGCAAAGAGAGTAGCAGATGTAATTAAAGGATTGGTGACCACATGGAGAGAGATTGGAAAGGTGTTACTTCCTGAGACATAAGGTTGTTCAAAGTTTGTGCGAAGATTTGTAGCTCGGGTACTCGTTGTTGTGGTTCTGTTCGCCGAGCTGGAAGTTACTGTTGCAAACGTTTCGTCCCCTGGCTAGGCGACATCATCAGTGCTTGGGAGCCTCTTGCGAAGCGTCATGTTGCTTGTTGTCTCCGTGTTTGGCTACTAAGGATAGCTGGTCGTGTCTTTTCGTGGCTAGTTGATGTTCATGTATGCGGGTTGTTAGCTGTCTTCCTGTTTGTCCTATATAGTGTTTTGTGCAGTCCTTGCATGGTATTTTGTACACTACATTAGTTTTGCTCATGTTGGGTATCGGGTCCTTCGTTGTGATTGCTCTTATTTACAATATACAGAAAGCATCTGAAACTAGGAATACAGAGAGCAATTTTGAAACTTGTTGATGACATCAAATTGGAAATGTAGCAAACTATAAAAAAGATTTTGTAAGACAATACAAAGATACTCATGGATGAGCAGTAATACCTGATGCATGCTTTATGATTTAAAACTGGTGATCTTTTATAGTCAGAATCTAAATGGCCAACATTCTTCTTTAATGTCTTGATGGTTCCACCCTCTATGATCTTTATAGACAGTCTTCACATTGAAACTGTACCCCTTGGTTACTGACCCTTCTATGAAGAGGTAGAGAGCACAAGTAGAAGAGATGAGTGAAATTTATTCTCTCAAAGGGCAGAGAATCTGTGGAATTCTTAACTGCAGAGGATTGTTGAGGTTGGGCCATCAAGTGTATTCAAGGCTGAGACAGACAGATTCTTAATAAGCAAGAGAATCAAGGATTATGGGTAAAGGCAGGAAAGGAGTTGAGGATTATCAGAACGGCCATGATCTTATTGAATGGTGGAGTGGACTAAATGGCCTATTTCTGCTTCTATAGTCTTAGAATCCCTACGGTGTGGATTTGACCCATCGAGTCAACACTGACCCTCCAAAGAGCATCCCATCAGAACCATGCTGCAACCCCCACCCCACAACCCTGCATTTCCATCTAACTTGCACACCTTTGGGCTGTGAGAGGAAACTGGAGCACCTGGAGGAAACTCACACAGAAGACTCAAATTCCACACAGTCACCCGTGGGTGGAATTGAACCCAGGTCCCTGGCACTGTGAGGCAACAGTGCTAACCACTGAGCTGCTGTGCTGTTTATTACAGTCTTAAATCATTGCTCAGTTCAGGTGTCAACACTCTAGATTCTTGAGTTAGAAGGGACTCCGGAGGGTTGTACACCATATCTAGGCTGATACACAATAGTGAGGGAGAACAGGTTAGACAATAAGATGAAGTCCCACTTTGTCTCTTGGCTGAAGATGAAGTAACTCATGGTACAAACAAAAAAGAAAACTCCTTTCTCCTGGAGTTCAGGTTAATATTTATCTCTCAAGCAATATCATTAAAAGAGATTTATTTGTTCATTTATCTCATTATTGTTTGTGGGATCTTATAAATTGGCTGCAGCATTTTTAAGATTGCAACTGGCACCTTGCTAAAATGCCTAAAAGTACTTAATTGGGTATAAAGTCCTGAGACACGGTATAAGTGCACACTCCTCCTCGGCTTGCCCAGCATGCAATGGGATGGACTAATACAGGATGCTCCCAGGGTTGACCAAAGCATTGTTAACCTCCCAGGATATTTCAAATCAGATCTGCTGTACTGAAAAGTAGGCATTGAAAACAGTAAATCTATTCAAATTGGATCACTGCTCTACATGAAGTATTTATGATGAATAAATAAACAATTGAGTAGGATTTATGTTAAAAAGAAAAGCTGCATAAATAATGCATCACTAGGCAGAAGGTCAAGAAAGTTCTCCTGAAGTAATGGTCCAGTCATTGGTATACTGACATGGAGGAGGCTATGCTTCTTGCATTGCCCACTGATGTAACACTGCAGAAACATAGTAATAAAACCATGCAAGGCATTATGAATATTTAAATAATTATATATGTATTGTTTCCTACTAGGTTTGTTGTTTCACAGTGAGCTGGGTTAAGTGTAATGATTTTTTTTAATGAAGCCTGCTTCTCATTCCCTTTTATTAAAAAAAAGAGATGAGTTTGAAGATTTAGTTTAATAGATTCTCCAATCTGCTGCAGTTTTGTTTGATATGTTGCAATGTTATTGCTATAAATTAAAAAAAAACAGATAATTTTGTCTTCAATAATCCTGTCATATTTACTGATGTGATGTCAATTTTCAAAGCGAAGATTTCTAGGTAGAAACCTAATTGTTAATTTTGATTCAAATAGTATAAGCTACTTTTCCTTAAAGAGACATCTGCCTGACGCCCCCTCCCTTACTTGTGGCTGAATATATTGGTATCTGCTTTAGTCGACTAATGATACATTTTTATTTTAAAGAAATGGCCTCACAAGAGTGGACAAGGTAAATGATGACATTGTGCTCCTTCCGAGAGAATGAAACAATCATTATTATTTCCTCTTACTATCCAAATCTAGATTAAGATCCAGGTCCAAAAGTGTTGGACATCACCAGAATAGAAAGTGATACAACAGAAGAAATAATATTATATGGTTTATGTATTCACATATTAGCGTGGGGCTTTCCCTGATAGAATTATACACCAGAAATTGAAGCAAGGAAGGAGCAAGTTCTGTAGAATGTTTTTTTCTCTGGCATTACACATTCATAAAACATATCTCAGTAAATCAGAAAATAGTAATTATGGAACAAGTTATTCAGCTAATTTAAGGTTGACAGTGCCACATTAGCAAGGGAATACACTGAAAAAACTCCAAATAGAAGCAGCAAAGCTGATCATCTGCACTTATTTTAACAAAATCTACTCAAGAATGGGATTGCCAGTGGAAAGTATCTGGAAATGGCCAATAACACTGTTGCTTGGGGTCACTGTAGGTTGAGACACCAGTGAAATGTGAGTGCTCGGAGTTAATGTTGGTTGTGAGGATGAACTGATATTGTACAGTTGTGGGAATCTGGAATGGTTACTCAATGGTTTATTTTCACAAGGAGTTGAGTGCCTGATTCAAGAGACTGAGGGGATAATTTGATTGGTACAGGTTGGAAACAACTAGGAGACAGTGAGGTCTGCAGATGCTGGAGTTCAGAGTTGAGAGTGTGTTGCTGGAAAAGCACAGCAGGTCAGGCAGCATCCGAGGAGCAGGAAAATCGATGTTTTGGGCCGGAGCCCTTCATCAGGAATCTAAGGTTGGGAACAACTGACACTCAATTCATTCTATTTTTTTTCTCTTAAATCATGCATGGGCAAAGGCTGAAAGTTTAAAGTTATAATGTCACACTGGTCGATAAGCTAATCTGCCTTTAATGTCTCTTACAGATATTATAAGAGACCCAGCTGGTCCTACATTTCCATTCCTGATGAAGGGCTTATACCCAAAATGCCGACTCCCCGCTCCTCAGATGCTGCCTGACCTGCTATGCTTTTCCAGTGCCACACTTTTTGACTCTGACTCTCCATCATTTGCAGTTCTCACTTTCTCCTACCTGTACACCAATTTATATTATTTATAGCAGCTGATGGTATCTCCCATTGAATTGCGAACTACTTTGAGATAAAATAATCTGCACAGAATCCCCGACTTTTTAATTTGAGGGTCTTCCTGTCCCATTTCAAATGGTGACTCAAGGAAAGAAGTGACTTCAATTGGGAAATAAAAATATATATGTCTTTATGTGCTTTTTGTGGGTTTGCTGTCCCAGAGATTTAATGGTGTGCCAGAAAATATTAGGTAGTCTCATGTGGTGAACATTGCATGTCAGTGAAGGGGGAAATTCACACTCACACACACACACCGGGCTGAGGAACTGTAATAGGCCTTGGAGCAGATTTACCTTGAACCTGGGACAAGTGCATGGAGCACATAACACCTTAAGAATGGAAAGATTCTTCTCAATACATTGTAGGCAAATTTACCAGATGGCACAAGGGTGAGTACTTGCATCTGATGTTTGGTCTGTGCTGAGTTAAATGATTTTAGCAGGAGTGTTAATGAAGGCTCTGCAACTGACCTCAGTATCTATTGATTGTTGAAATAGAGACCAGAGCGGATTTAACTAATCAAGATTCAGTGACAATCCCTCCATCATTCCACCTCCACTGGAACGTGTATGCACCCATGTATGTGATCATGCATGCGCACGTGCATGCGTGTGGTTATTTGGCAAGCATAACAAATGCTTCAGTTGTTGTGGGTCTGATGATCAATGATTTGCCCATTCAGACCTTTGACAAGGCATTACATTACAAATGAAGCATGTCAGCAAGTGAAAGGCTATTTGATTCCACAGGGACCATCAACTGGGGGAGACTGTGACGTTGGGGATGTGGACACAGAAGGAGGTTGGAAGCAGGGACTGAAAATAAAAAATGATAAAAACTCATCCATCCTCTCCTTTAACTTATTGTGACCAAATTATCCACTGAGCAGGAATCAGCAATTTGTGAGCTATAACACGCTGTATCTATTTCCAGTGCAAATTGCATTGGTGTGATATAAATGCTGGTGAGGAGTTCCAACAATGGCAGTAGCGAATTATGTAGGTCAGTAAATTAAAGGCAACCCGTCACATTAACAGCACAATATCGGATTTACGTGGGATCTAAAGCCTCATTTGAAGTCCTTGCATTTATCACAGTATTTAAATAGAAAGTTTTAAGAGACAATGTCATTGATTTATTTACCTCCACCCTCATTATAACAAGGTCCTTCGGTGCCAAGCAATCTGTGCATTATAATGAGGTGTACATGATAGCAAAATGTCTACATCCTAATGCGGGCTTGGTTCCCCTACTTTGAAATGGATTCAGTGCACCGGCAGTCAATCTGCAAGATGATACATTCTCTGGGGTGAAGGGCTTGAGGAAACCACTAGAATTGGCTTCTAGGGTCCTTGGCTGGCGAAGTGAAATATCAGTTTCTTGTTTCAATCTGCTGTCCAGTGAAGTCCAGCTAGGTTAGAGTGTGCCTATGGATGTTGGGTAAAGGTAGCATTGTGGTAGACCTCACAGCAAATTGTCTATGAAGGCAAATCACAGTGCAAATAAACAGCTTTTTAGAGGGGTCTCAAGATTAGTAAGGGCAGTGTGAATCAGTGTACTTCTTGCACGGACTCAAGACATCCTCTAAGTGGAGAGATCTAGTTCATTCACCAGGCAATAGAGACAGAAGTGAAAACCCAGTCCCACATTTTTATTCATGCACAGGATGTGTTGTCTCTGGCTTGGCCAGCACTTATTACAGTCCAAATTGCCTTTGAGAAGGTGCTGGTGTTCCACCTTCTGAAACTACTTCAGCTCAAATGATGTAGGTATCCCCATATTAGTGATGAAGGGAGTAGCAAGATTTTGGCACATTAACAGGGAAGAAACAAAGTTATGGCAACATAATAAAGAATGTTATAGATAGGGCTAGTACCTTATATTAGTTAAAGTCCAAATAAAGGAATAACATTAAGGTTCTAGGGTTTAGAGAAGCAGAATGAAATTGATTGAGTTCCACAACTTTTGATAGAGGTTTACTTTTAAGATATTTCACATTCTGGCTTTCTAATGTGAATTTGAACACTGTAAGAGGAAGAGAAAGTGCCAAGAGCAACTAACCTGGCCCCAAGGGTTAAAGAGATCAGTCATGAAGAAAGATTAGAGAAACTCATAGTATGAAAGTGATTAATGTATGTCCTCAGTACAACACATTAAGTTGCATCGATATAGTATACACAGAATACTATTTCAATGAAACCAAACAATCAGCATCTTGGGGCAAAATTTAAACTGGTGAAAAGTTAGTTTATAGACACAGAAGGGAAACTTTCAGTCAAAGTAAAATACTTAGGCTGATCAGAAAGCAAATAAACCCATTTTAGGAAAGAAAGATTGGCATTTAAAATCACAGAGGTGTTACAGCCCAGAGGGAGGCCATTGGCCCATTGCATCTGCACCAGCTCTACAAATAAGCATCAATACCTGCTTCCTTCAAATACTCTTGCATATTATATCTATCCAAATAAACATCCACTCCCCTCTTAAGTGCCTCAGTTGAACTTGCCTTCACCCCACTTCCAGGCAGTTCATTCCATACCCTGCTTGAAAAGGTTTTGTTTTTACATCACATGTGCTCCTTTTCCAACTCATTTTAAATCCAGACCCTCTCATTCTTATTCCTTTTACAAATGGAAACACTTGCTTCAACTGTATCCAGCCCATTCACACTTTTGAAACCCTTTCTCTGATATCCTCTCACCCTTCTCTCCATGGACAAGTCACAATTTCTTCAATCTATCCTCACCGCTGAAAGTTCTCAACCCCTGAACTATTCTTATAAATTGTTTATGCGCTGTCTCCAATGCATTCATATCATTCCAATAATGAGCAGCCCAGAACTGTATAGAAATGATACAGCTAAGGCCTAACAAGTGTCTTTTACAAGTTCAACATCACCTTCCTGTTCTTCTGTTCTGTGCCCAATTAATAGGGCTAAACATTCTATATGCTTTGTTAATTGCTCTCTCTACCAATCCTGTCAACTTTAATAATCTGTGCACACATTACTTCATATCCCCCTGTTCCTGCACCCCCCATTTTATGTTGTCATTCAATGTTCTGACCAAAATGCTTCACCTCACATTTCTCTGCATTGAACCCCATCTGCCACCTGTTCGCGCACTCCACCAACCGATGTATGCTGTTTTTGAGTTCTACACTGTCCTAATTACAAGTTTGCAATTCTTCCAACCTTCATATCCTCTGCAAACTGTGAGATCGTCCCCTCCGCATCAAGATCCATATCATTCATATATAACAGAAAAAGCAAGGGTCCGAATATTGACCCCTGAGGAAATTCATTGTAAACATTCGTCCAGCCTGAAAAATATCCATTAACTGCTACTCTCTGTCACCTATCACAGTCAATTTTGTATCCACATTGCCACTGTCCCCCTGATTCTATGTCTATTACCTCATTCACTCAGCTGTGTTGGACACTTCTGAGAGGTGTGACAATGCCACCAAAAATGATAGACCCTGGCTGTTAGTCCCCATAGTAGGTAGAGCCTGGTGAGAAGGTAAAATGGGGTATTCCTCCAGGGCCAATCTAGTAGGCTTCACCATGGATTATGGGGCATGCCATTCAGGTGGGCAGAGTGGTGGAACTCACGGTGAGTGAGATTTCACTGAGGAGTTTTTGCCCCCCTACAAACCCCTCCGCAGTTCAGAAGCTGAAGCATTGTTGGTCAGCATGGATATTGAGATGTGTGAAGCTGGGATGGGTACGTGGGGAACATACGGAGCAGCTGCGAATCAATGGTGGATCAGGTTTATGTCATTGAAAAAGCGCAGCAGGTCAGGCAGCATCCAAGGAGCAGAAGAATCGACGTTTCGGGCATGAGCCCTTCTTCAGGAATGAGGAAAGTGTGTCCAGCAGGCTAAGATAAAAGGTAGGGAGGAGGGACTTGGGGGAGGGGCGTTGTAAATGCGATAGGTGGAAGGAGAAATCTGAGTTCTCCAGTTTCCTCATTTCCTCTCCCCCCACCTTGTCTCAGTCAAATCCCTCAAACTCAGCACCGCCTTCCTAACCTGCAATCTTCTTCCTGACCTCTCCGCCCCCAGGGCTCATGCCCGAAACGTCGATTCTTCTGCTCCTTGGATGCTGCCTGACCTGCTGCGCTTTTCCAGCAACACATTTTCAGCTCTGATCTCCAGCATCTGCAGTCCTCACTTTCTCCTCGAAGATTTATGCCATTGAATGAAACATTCGGATTCCTAATGTTCCTATGAAATAGAGACATATCCATATAGATGAGACCAAGTAGGAAAGTGGAAAAGTATGGGAACCACATGGAGGAAACAAAACATATCGACATGATGGTCTTTTCCTGCACTGTTACATTCAATGACTCTGTATCATTAGAAATAATGGCAAAGACCAAATGATATGATAGGTAACAATATTGGTTTGGAGGAGTTACTATGCCTGAGAGTGCTGCTTACTAGGAAGGAGTATAAGCTTTATTCATGCTATTGGAGCAGAAACGTTACTGAATTGTCAACACATTTCTGGTTCTTGTTTTCTCATTTCTTCATATCCTTAAAGTGAGGTTGTGATTTTGTAATAATGTCACTAGATTAGCAATCCAGATACCCTAATATATTGAGGATATGCCTTCAAATCCCTGTAATGGCTGATGGTGAAATGTGGGTTCAGCAGAAATCTGGAATTTTGAAACAAAACTAGTCTGATGGTGGCCATTGTCATTAAAATCCATTTGGTACATTAATATCCTTTAGGTAACGTCCCTATCTGGCCTGGCCTAAATATGATTCCAGATCCAGCGCAATGTGGTTGAATCTCAATGCCCTTTGTAATGGCCTGGTAAGCCATTCAGTTCAAGGTCAAAGGGCATTAAGTGCCAACCCAGTCAGCAACATCCCACGAATGAACCAAGCAAACGTAGTTGCCTCAGAGAACAGTAACGGAAGGGCATGCAGGCTGGAATGCATGGAACAATGGAACTGGCACAAGGTGAACACTCCCTCCATGGCTCGAGCCACAATTCAACAGGCTGTGGATGGTTAACAGGAAGATTTCATGGGTTTCCATGCGATGAAGTACAACCACCCACACTCTCTAGTTGCAAATATAGCCACTAGGTTTCAACTCAGAACCTTAGGTCAGAGTCCCCAGACTTACTGGAAGATGGTTCAAATTCCAGAACTTCTGAACTAGAACTTCTCACTAACTAAAGATTGGCTTCACTGATATTAAAGAAGAAAGGTTCCCATGTTCCATAGTAATGATTAGAATGGATTGTCATATCTGATAATGGTACTGGTTCACAGATATTACCATGCCCAATAGTGTTATTGTCAGAGACGGGTTACAATATTGAATAGTTTGGAAAGGGTTACTGGTTGGAAGAGCAATGTTTGTTGAGAAGGTTTCTGAGCCCTGATATAATATTGAAGGTAATTGAGACAAGGCTGCACCAAAGGCTCAGAAAGATAGACCTGAAGAAGGGTTACTGGACCACAAACATTAATTCTGCCTTCTCTCTACTGCTGCTGCCAGACCTGCTGAAGTTTTCCAGCTATTTCTGATTCTGTCCTGAACGTTAGACCTTGAATATTCAGAGAGTGGTGTGAATGTGGAATGCATTCCTGCAAAGAAGAATTGAGGTGACTCATGTCAATGTATTTAAGGGGAGTCTGAGTTACCACTTGAGGGAGAAAGGAATAGAAGGGCATGTTGATGTATCAAGACAAAACTGGGTGTGAGGAATCTCCTGTGAAGCATACTTGTTGGGCCTAATAACCTTTCTCCATGTTGTAAAATTCGATGTAAATCTTCCAAAGAATTTGATGAGGGAGCAGGATGTTGAGAAAGAGCATATTCCTTTAAAGAACAAACGTGTCCATTTTTGAAAGTGGCGGAATGGAGAAAATGTTAGACAGAGTTGGAGAGAGACATCACAGATGAAATCGAGCAAGGCAGCTCTATGTTGAAAAGATATGTGATACACAGGAAAAAACAGAATATTCTCTACAGAGGACTACAGAAGTGAACGAGCCTCTTTAAAGCTTGCATTTTCTAGTAGAATCTAACACTCTTAGCTAATCCCACTGGGAAAAGCTGGAAATGTATGGCTTAATTTCGGAGCACCATGATGAACACCATTCAGAAGAGAGGGGGTCTCCGAGGACCAGTTACCCCAGCACTACCTGCCCTTGCTACAATGTATTCTCTTGCAAATACGCCCATGAATCTTTACAAACAGGTGAAGTGCATCACCCGAATCTCCATTCACCTCATTATGAGTAATGAACTTGAATAAAAGAGAACAAACACAGGGGAAATAAAAAAACAAGTCCCCATGTGTTTTCTGTAATGAATTGTTATGGAGCCATGAAAGACTCTATTTTGCTCTCAGTGAATATTGTTCCATGATTTCAAGGCCGTTGAACAAGCAGTAATTTTTTTCATTAAAGCTGTTAATCTTCTCAATGTTTATCATAAGATTTTTTTTTATATATGAGAAAGTATACTTCTGCCCACGCTCTGCACAGCAAGCGATGAAGCATCCATGATAACTGTGGTTTTTTTATTCTGATAATTAGTTTTAATTATTGTTGATGTTGCTCTCAGTGTCAAACCTCTTGTGACGGTTTCTAATTTGTATATGGAAGGCCGTACAGGCCAGTAAACTGCTCGTCAGATGCGGCTCTGTCACACGGTGCTTCTCAATTGATTGAGACAGCGCATGCAAATTCAAAATGAAACATTTATGCTCTGTGTTTTGGTCCATACTTTCACAATGACACAAAATAAAAAAAGGAAGAATTCTTATCAACACAACTTTAACACTTTGAGTGCCGGTAACATTTTTTCCCTCTGTGGTGTATGAAAACTTTTGAGGAATAAGCCCTCAGACTTTGAGGTAACTTCAAATTGAGTGGCTCAATTGAGGTAAAGTGAAGTTCATGTTTGCTGTGGGTGTTGGTTGGCTCAGTTGGCTGGATGGTAAGTTTGTAATGCAGAGTGATAGTGGCAGTGTGGGCTCAATTCTTGCACTGGCTGAGACTCGCCTTCTCAACCTCACCTGACCTTCAGGTTAGACCATTACCAGTTGTCTCTGGACCACCCCAACATTGGGAGTCTGATGGTCTGGTAGAACTATGATAACTTCACCTTCCCTTTATTTTGCATCGATTTCCTTCAGTGATGGATCATAACGACGGAAGAAAGTTAAGTCTTTGCTTTTTCTTCAAAGAATTTTGGGAACCTACTTGACCACTGTGGATGTCAGGTAAATATCAAACTTGGCTGCAATGTCTCATGTGATTGAAGATATTGCTAATGCCCTTTTAGAAGGTTCACAAAGAGTGGAGTATGTTACTGTGTTATATTAAACTTAGAAATATAGAAATTAGGTGCAGGAGTAGGCCATTTGGCCCTTCGAGCATGCTTCAACATTCAATATGATCGTGACTGATCATGCAATTTCAAGATCTCACTCACTTTCTTT
This sequence comes from Chiloscyllium plagiosum, assembly GCF_004010195.1. Taxonomy (NCBI): domain Eukaryota; kingdom Metazoa; phylum Chordata; class Chondrichthyes; order Orectolobiformes; family Hemiscylliidae; genus Chiloscyllium; species Chiloscyllium plagiosum. The sequence goes on from NC_057723.1 coordinate 70,349,576, forward strand.
CCATATCTCTTGATCCCTTTAGCTGCAAAGGCCATGTCCAGCACCCACTTGAATATACCTAATGGACTGACCCCAACAGCTTCCTGTGGGAGAGAATCTAAGTGAAAAGATTCTCCCTCATCTCAGTCCTGAATGGCTCACCTCTAATTCTTAGACTGTGACCCCTAGATCTGTACCACCCCAACATTGGGAACATTCTTCTTGATCTATCCTGTCCATGCAGCATGACATCTCTATTCCAATACTGAAATCCTCTTGCTATGAAGGCCAGCATGCCATTAGCTTTCCTTGCTACCTGCTGCATTCGCATGCCAACCTTCAGCGACTGTCCCACCATGACACCCAGGTCTCGTTGCACCTCATCTTTTCCTAAACTGCCACCACTCGAATAATAATCTGCTTTCCTGTTTTTGCCAGCAAAGTGGATAACCTCACATTTATCCACATTATATTAACTAACACTAAATAAATCAATGCCTTCAAGAGATAAAATTGAGGCTGAAGTGTTATACTAGCTATCCGGACATTTTTCCCATCATGAAAAAGACCCTTCAGTCCAGCTTGTCCATGCTGACCAGATATCCTAACCTAATCTAGTCCTATTTGCTAGCATTTGGCCCATATTCCTCTAAACCCTTCTTATCCATGTTCCCATCCAACACGTGCATCTCCAGGGTAATTGCCTTGTCGTAAAATGTCCTAATCTTATCTTATCTTATAATCTTATTATCAATTATCTTATAATAGCATCAGATGATTTTATTTTATGAGAAAGCTATGAGGTGCAATGTATTCAAGTCCATAATGATCTCAATTAAATGAGGATTACGGGAACAGGAAATGATAGAGATGAGGAAATTAAGTGTGAGAAATGATGAGTCGCTAAGAGCAGGAAACTTGGGCAAGGCTGACAGCGTGAGGTCTTCATTAGTTTAATCATCCAGGAGGTTACCTCATTGTTGGACTTGTAAATCCAGAAGTCATGATAAAACTATTTCAGAAGACCTCTGAGTCAGAAGGTTCTGGGCATAAAGCTGGAGACTGGAGTAGGTAATCTATATAGTGCAGTAGTGAGAGCATACTGGACTATCAAAGGTGCCATCCTTCAGATGATTCAATGAACCAAATGCCCCAAATGTAGACAGGTGGACGTAAAAGTTCCATGAGGGGCTCAGTGATTGCAAGACAAATGGCAGAACTGGGTCACAATCCAGCGAGGCCCATCTCAATATTGGATGCAACTCATTGAATCCTCACAATGCAGATAGAGGTTATATAGCCCATCAAGTCTGCACCGACCGTCTGAAGAGTATCCCACCCAGACCCATCCGTCTTATCCTGTAACCATGCATTTCCCATGGCTAATCTACCTTGCTTGCACATCCCTGGACACTACAGGGCAATTTAGCAAGTTGAATCCCTCTAAACTGCACAGCTTTAGCCTGTGGGAGGAAACTAGAGCCCTTTGCAGAAACCCATGCAGTCACAGAGAGAATGTGCAAACTCCATACAGATAGTCACCCGAGGTAAGAGTCAAGCCCAGGTTCCTAGCGCTGTGAGACAGAAGTGCTAATGACTGTATCACTGTGCTGCCTATCTGATTTCCTTTTCAAAAGCAGCATGATTAGATTTTTGTTAGTCAGTGGCAAGTTGTCTATTGATGGCAAATATTGCTTGTAGACACCTTATTAACAGCCCAACTCACCTCATTAATATTCAGAAAGTTGCAGTGTGAACAAGCATTATAATATTGTTTGAAGAATGGATTAATTCTTTTAATGTTCTGTTCAATATTTAGCTCATAACTAACATCTGAATAAAAAATGCATGATCTGGGCATTTATTCGATCGCACTTTATAGGATTAGCTACAATCATGTTGCCAGGCTTGACATGCTATATCATCTACTCCAGCTCCAACTTCTTGTGTTTATGACTGAGGAAGAGGAATAGGCCAGTTTAGTCCCTTTGAGCCTGGTGCATCATCCAGTAAGATCATCTGATCATGAATCTCAACCTCAATTTCCTGTCTAGATCATTGACTCCCTCATCTATCAAAGATCTACATAACTCAGCCTTGAATAAATCCAATGACCCAGCCTCCAGTGCATCCTGATGAAGAAACTGACACTGAGAGAGAAAAATTCTGCATCTTTTTCTTAAAGGAAGACGTCTCATTCTGAAACTGCTTCTGCTCATTCTGAATCACCCCACCCAACCCCCTCAAGAGGAAATATCCTCCTGATATTCACGTTATAAAATCCCCTCAATGCCTACATTGGGTTGGGAACTACGTCTGCCCACAACTGGTACTGGAATGACAAAAACTGTGGACCACGGACCCCCACTTTTGGAAAATAAGGCAGCAGGCAGAAGGGCTGTACTGGAAAATTCCTTCCCTTTGGTAGGCTGGTAGATGATAGCCTGGTGGCTTTATTGCCAGGCTCTTAATCTAGAGAGGAGAAAGTGAGGTCTGCAGATGCTGGAGATCAGAGCTGAAAATGTGTTGCTGGAAAAGCGCAGCAGGTCAGGCAGCATCCAGGGAACAGGAGAATCGACGTTTCTGAAGAAGGGCTTATGCCCGAAACGTCGATTCTCCTGTTCCCTGGATGCTGCCTGACCTGCTGCGCTTTTCCAGCAACACATTTTCAGCTCTTAGTCTAGAGACCCCAGCAATGCTCTGGTGCCTAGGTTCAAATCCTGCTCTAATAAATGGTGGAATTTGAATTTAACTTTTAGAAATCTTAAATTGATGATGGTAATGGAACCATTGTCAATTGTCAGGAAAAATCCTTCTGGTTCACTGATGCCACTTAGGGAAGGAAATTGCCACCCTTACCCAATCTAGTGTGATTCAAAACTCACAGCAAAGTGATTAACCCTCTACTGCTCTCTGGGCAACAAGAGATGGGCAATGAATGTTGGCCTAGCCAGCAACACCCACATTCTGTGAATGAATTTAAAAAATGTACTCGCACACCCACTTTCCGAAACAAGTATCCCCAAATTTCTCAGTAAACAAGGAAATTATGATTTTTAAAAAGCTATCAAAAAAGATGAGTGCAGAAAATATAAATACAGAACCAAGTGCCAGATGTAAGCAAACATTTTACTTTCTCAGATTATTGCACATTATAACAAACAGACCCCCTCTAACCTCTCAGCAGGAATATTATTGCAACTTGAAGTAACCTTTCCACCTCTGGGAATCATGGATAAAATGTTAAACAAAATGTCCAGCCAACAAATACAAGTACCCAGAAATGTTTCTGCAATAAATGACAAATTTGATACTTTGTATAATATTGTGCTAATTATATTTGTCATAGTTCTTGAGTCTTTAATGCTACATTCTCTCTCCGTAATTCAAAAAGAATTCATTGTAAGCAGATCATGTCTCCTCTGATCTCGAAACAGTACTTTCTTTACATTCCACACTTGCAGAGCTGTGTACACAAGGGGATAACAATTACGCTACTTGACGGAATCTAGTTACTGACGTTAGTGCAGCTTAGTGTTGTCCTATGTTACTACAAAGAACCCAATCATTGTTTGCACTGTAATCAACAAAAAATGAAAACTAGAATAGATATGCAAAATGTGGAGACTCATTAGCCTTCAGAAGATTGACCTGGGATTCAGCAGAAGGATCAGTAAAACTTTGACTCATTAAATTACACTTAATGCCCGGGTGTCTTTTAAGAAATGTGGTGCTCCAGTGAAAAGTCAAAATTGGTCTTTCGGTTGAATTACCCAGTAATAAGTACAAAGTCTTCAGTTAACCCATTTCATATCAAAACCAGTGCTTTGATGACGTATTCCCAGATAACCTCAAAAACGCCACATATTCATGAAATTAACAATCGTGAACAGACACGACAAACACAGTGATGGATATTTTGGGATGTAACTACTCAGTAAATGGAACAGCCACATATCTACCATGGCTATAAGAGCGGTTCAAAGGTTTGAAATTCAGTGGTAAGTAACTAACTCCTATATCTTCCATTTCTGTCCACTAATCACAAGAAAAAAATTGGGGAGAGTGTTAAACTACCCCTCACGTGCCTCTGTTGGGCATGTGAAGAGTATGATCACTTTATATTTCATTATTTTGTGCACTTGAGTTTGAAGGATTATGGATTGAGGTTTTTTTAAAAAAAAATGTTAATAAAAAGAAATTATTTTTAACAAGGCATTCCCTTGTAGTCATATGTCTTGTGATAGCTGCTTGTTTGCTGATGACTTCCAGCTGGGTATACAGTGGTCAGGTTGTAATTTATGCTTTGGACATTGTTTAGAGTAGTTGGTGACCCCCAGCCTGCCTCAGGGAAATAATTCCCAGCGCAGCTTTCCTGTTTCTGAATAAAATTGTTGTGAATCCTGGTTGTCCTTTTTAAGACTGACTGGACTTCACAATGATTTGTACCCTGAGCAAGCTGCATCTGCCAAGATCCCAGAAAAACTGTTCAAATTTCATGCCACCTGCCTACACATACCAGAATGTCTGACTGATAACCCTCTGATCATCTTGAAACTTATTCTTGGTTTTGAGAATTTAAGACTCATTGACAAAAGTAGTTTTGTTTCCAAAAGTGAATTTCTGCAGAGTTGATTTTTTTTATTTATTGTACATATACATATGTTTGTTTGTGTTTTTGGTTATTTATAGGGGTAAAAATGTTACAAACTAAGTATGTTCATCTGTTTTGCATCTTCAGTGAGTGTTTTGTTCTGTAATAAATCAATACATTGATGTTTATTAACAAGTAAATGTCTTGATAGATCTTTTTAGTTAATGTTTAATGTGGAGAAAGTGTATGGTTGGCCAAATCAGGAACCAGATAAAGCAATTCCACTTGTGTTGTGCTCCATGAAGTAATGAGGCTACAGAAAGACACCATACTCTTTTGCCTCACTTATAACACCTTAATGGGGACTAATATCAGGTCAGCTATGATCTATTGAATGGCAGAGCAAATCTGATGAGGCGAATGGTCTATTTCTGCTCCTGCACCTTAAAGTTTTGTGGCCTTATAATTCCAAAAAAGCTCAAGAAGCTCAGCACATTCTGCTCAAGACAATCCACTTAATTGGCACCCCATTCACTACCGCAATAATTCACTTCCTCCCCATCAACATACAGTGCCTGTCCTACCTCTTATAAAACTGCACTGACTCGCTTAGACTCCTTCAGCAAATTCTTCCAAACCCGAGATCTCTATCACCTGGAAGAAACAAGGCAATAGAAATTCGGGACCACCACCACTTGCAAGTTCCTCTTCAAACTTCACATCATCCTCACTTATATTACTAAGCATCCACTGTAGATGTTCCTCACTATTGGTGGGTCAAAATCCTGGATCTTCTTCCCTTAAAGGATTGATCTACCCTACATTGGCTTCAGCAGTTCCCGAAGGTGACTCACCACAACCTTCTCAATAGAAAAAAATGCAGCTGGTCAGGCAGCATCCGAGGAGCAAGAGAGTTGACAGTCCTGGTGAAGGATTATGCCTGAAAGCTCGACTCCTTTAACTCTTCAGATGCTGTCTGACCTGCTATGCTTTTTCCAGTGCCACACTTTATCAACTCCAGCATCGGTACTCCTCACGATCCTCAACGGCCTTCTCAAAGGTCCAGTTAGGGATGGGTAATTAATGTTAGACTAGCCAATGACGCGCACATTACATGAAAGAATGGATTTCACAAGGTTATATGACAAAACAAAATCTTTCGAAATGATCACTTCAAAAAACAAGGAATGCTAATAACTTTATCTTTGAGCAAAGCCAGGCAGGATAGCATTTAAATACCAATTTTCATAATCACCAAACATCTCAAAGCGACTTCTAGTGAATGAGGAAGAACTTTCAAACTGTAATCTGTTACAGTTTGAAAGTGCATCATATATTTTACAAAATCGCTAAGTTTTAAACTGTCTCTATAATTCAATATAAAAAGGAGAGATAAACAGGGACATGTGACCTATTACTAGTTCTGCCTAACAATAATCCTTTTTGACTTGGTTGCAATAAGATCTGGGAGTCCAGTCAAATCCTATTGAAACCCAGTGCCAGCCTTTGCACAAAGGACAGAGCACCAGATGATGCCCTTTGTAGAATTACTAACTCAGAGAATCTGGCAGAGAGAGGCTTCCAGAGAGGGATTGCAAACACAGTAGCTATGAATAACAAAAGCTAAGGCTGTCCTCAAATAGTCACAAACATGATGGTGAAGAGAGCTCATTCCCTGTTCCTAAAGATAGGGTCATAAATAATTTTAATGACACTTGATGTTTTGATCTGGCATGATTGGAAGAAAAGGTTGCCAAGAACGGGCTTTACTATGGGAAGTTGGTTCGGGGATTCTCAGAAGACTGTGAGAAATGGCTTTCGACAGACACTGCACATTACAACTCAATTAAATGGGAAAGGTAAACTGGGAATAACTGTAAAGACTTAATTCTGTAGAAAATACCGTATAGAAAAGGTCTCTGATTTACAAACACCCAACTTATGAACACTCATACTTATGAATGCGATCCCATACAGGGATGTATTTTTAAAGATCCTTAAAAATATTGGATCTTTAAAAATATTTCCTGTACTTACAAACAGATATTTTATTGTACTGCATTGTGTTCCAACCTGCGTACAAATTGACTTGGGAATGGACTCAGGAATTGAACCTGTTTGCAACCTGGGGACTGCCGGTAGTGTATAGAAGCACCATGAATATTTTCTGTAGTGTAGGTAGAAGACATATATTTCCTGTGGTTTAGTCGCATAGTTGCCTATCACAATCAGAAATGTCTTCAACAGTGAAGTTTGATGAATCATTGTTCCACAATGCAACGTCAATGATGCTGGAAGTGTTTATAATGTCCTTTTCATTCCCTATTCAATGCTGCACAAGTGTTTAATCTTCACACATTTTGAGGTTGAATGGACAGCCCTGGAATCTTGAAATATTTAATTATCCTTTGTGAATAATTCTTAATAATTGTTCGCATGAATGTCTGTTTTGGCTGTGTTTGAATCTTCAAGAGAAAACATGCGGCCATTTTGTAAGACTCTTAATGGCTATTTTAAAGAGGAGATTAGCTTTCGTTCCAAAGAATATTTCACCACTGGAGAGGTGGTGGTGTAGTGTTATTGTCACTGGACTAGAATCCAGAATGCCAAACCCTTGTTCTAGTGATATGGATATAAATCCCAATGTGGCAGATGGTGAAAATTCAATTCAATAGGGGGTACAAAACTGGACTCTACTCTGGTCTTAATGGTGGCCATGTAAGTATTGCCATTAAAAACCATTTGGCTCACTAATGTCCTTTAGGGATGGCAAGCTGCTGTCCTTACCTGGTCTGGACTACATGTAACTCCAGACCAACAGCAATATTTCACTCTTAATTGTTCTCTAGCGCAATTAAAGACAGGCAATAAATGTTGGTCTAGCCAGCGATGTCTACATCTCATGAATGAATAAAAAGGTGTAACATTATAATTTCACTTTTGCAACACCCTGTGTGAATGTGGCAGAAATCCTAGAAAATATATTTTTTACGGGTTTTCACCAACCTCCAACCAAAAAGTAAGATAGATAAGCAAATGACTTCACGCAACACAATTCCATTGAAAGCAATTATTAAAGCCCTGCCTGAGTCATTGTGGCTGATGAATCTGCATTGTCAGATGGTGAAGGGGATGTTTCTTCTGATGAACATCCTCATTTGCCTATTCAGTATAATGTTGCAGCTCTCACAGATTCTCATTGTCCATCACATACCTTTGTTATGACCTCCAGAGAAAAGCATAGAATATCAAACATAGAACATTACAGCACAGTACAGGCCTTTTGGCCCTCGATGTTGCACTGACCCGTGAAATCGATCTGAAGCCCATCTAACCTACACTATTCCATTATCATCCATATATTTATCCAATGACCATTTAAATGCCCTTAAAGTTGGTGTGTCTACAACTGTTGCAGGCGGGCCTTTCCATGCCCTTGCACTCTGAGTAAAGAAACTATCTCTGACATCTGTCCAATATCTATCACCCCTCAATTTAAAGCTATGTCCCCTCATCCTAGCCATCACCATTCGAGGAAAAAGGTCCTCGGATGGTGATGGCTACTGTCCACCATATCTAATACTCTGATCAGTTTGTATGCCTCTATTAAGTCACCAGGCAACATCCTGGTAAATCGCCTCTGCACCCTTTCCAATGCTTCCACACCCTTCCTATAATGCGGTGACCAGAACTGTACGCAACACTCCAAGTGCAGCTGCACCAGAGTTTTGTACAGCTGCATATGACCTCATGGCTCCCAAACTCAATCCCTCTACCAATAAAAACTAACATACCGTACGCTATCTTAACAACCATATCAACCTGGGTGGCAACTTTCAGGGATCGATGCACATGGACACGGAGATGTCTCTATTCGTCTATACTACTACGAATCTTACCATTAGCCCAGTACTCTGTATTCTTGTTACTCCTTCCATGTAAATCACCTCACACTTTTCACATTAAACTCCATTTGCTACCTCTCAGCCCAGCTCTGCAGCTTATCTATGTCCCTGTGGAACCTGCAGCATCCTTCTGAACTCTCCACAACTCCACTGACCTTAGTGTCATTCACAAATTTATTAACCCATCCTTCTATGCCCTCATCCAGGTCACTTATAAAAATGACAAACAACAGTGGACCCAAAACAGATCCTTACGGTACCCCACTAGTAACTGAACTCCAGGATTAACATTTCCCATCAACCACCACCCTCTGTCTTCTTACAACTAGCTAATTTTTGATCCAAACCGCTAAATCACCCTCAATCCCATGCCTCTGTATTTTCTACAATTGCCTACCATGGGTAACCTTATCAAATTCTTTACTAAAATCCATGTACACAGCATCAGCTTTATCCTCATCCACTAGTTTGGTCACCTTCTCAAAGAACTCAGTAAGGTTTGTGAGGCACGACCTACCCTTCACAAAACCATTTTGACTATCCCAAATCAAAGTATTGCTTTCTAGATGATTATAAATCCTATCGCTTAAAATCTTTTCCAATACTTTACCCACAACAGAAGTAAGGCTCACCGGTCCCTAATTACCAGGGTTGTCTCCACTCCTCTTTTTGAACAAGGGACAACATTAGCTATCCTCCAGTCTTCTGGCACTATTCTTGTAGACAATGACTACATAAAGATCAAAACCAAAGGCTCTGCAATCTCTTTCCTAGCTTCCCAGAGAATCCTAAAACAAATCCCAGCCAGCCCAGAGGAATTATCTATTTTTACACTTCTCAGAATTGCCAACACCTTCTCTTGATGAACCTCAATCCCTTCTAGTCTAATAGCCTGAATCTCAGTATTCTCCTCGACAACTTTGACTTTTTCCTGCATGAATACTGACGAAAAATATTCATTTAGCACCTCTCCTATCTCCTCGGACTCCACGCATAACATCCCACTGTCCTTGATTGGCCATAATTTTTCTCTAGTCATTATTTTATTCCTGATATACCTATAGAAAGCTTTAGAGTTTTCCTTGATCCTACCTGCCAAAGACTTCTCTTGTCCCCTCCTAGTTCTTCTTAGCTCTCCCTTTACATCCTTCTTGGCTAACTTGTAACGCTGAAGTGCCCTAACTGAGCTTTCACGTCTCATCTTTAAATATGATTTCTTCTTTCTCTTGACAAGAGATTAAATTTCTTTAGTAAAGCATGGTTCCCTCACTTGATCAATTCCTCCCTGCCCGACTGGTACATACGTATCAAGGACATGCAGTAGCTGTTCCTTGAACAAGCTCCACATTTTAATTGTGCCCATCCCCTGCAGTTTCCTTCCCCATCCTAAACATCCTAAATCTCGCCTAATTGCATCATAATTGCCTTTTCCCCAGCTATAACTCTTGTACTGCAACAACCCCCCAGGAAGCTTGAGGAGTTATCATATAGCTCTTGATGAAAGAATGCATTGGATTGTATACATGCTGGGACTCATGACATGGTGCCCCCTACCTCTGTATGGAGTAGAACCCCTGTACCTCAAATGCTGTTAGATCATCCTCAGTTCCAGGTGCCACTGCTTTTCTCTTATCTGCAGGACCTTTTATTGAAGAAGAGCGATTATGGATCTCCTGCACTTTCCACCCCATTATGATGATACCTTTGGCTGGAAATTCTGCATTCGGAGGCTGTTGCACATCCACAGAAGGTTGACATTGGTCCTGGGTTTTCAGACACATGTGTTGTTCATTCATTTCTGTCGGTGCCCGTAGGCATAGCAGACGCAGAGATGACAACAGGTTCTGTGTCTGGATCCAATGCGGATGGGTCTAATGAATTTGTTTGGGGAATATCAGAAGCAAAGTGCTCCTTAGGAACCTAATCAGTTGGCAGTCACTGCACAGGCAAGTTACATTTAGTCATCCTCCAAACAATCACACATGGAGGCCTTTGACAAGGAACAGAATGGGCCGCTTCCTCCAAATTAATCTTGCAGTTTGTTGACCTGATTCAAGTGTCTGCTGTACACACCCTTGGTGCACATGCAACAAGAGGTGGTCGGAAGAATGAGAACTTCTCCCCCAACCTTTACTCTACACATTATCCAAGCAAGGCAGTACTGCATATAAGGCAATGCTGTGGACGTTTTATATTCCGAGATGTGAAGTATGCAGATCCTGGACCTTGTGCAGGATAGCAGTGCTTGGAATAAGTTTGTCAACTGCAGAAGGTAACTGAAACATCACAGTTCACTTGAAATTACTTCTGCTTCAATGGCCCTCTCCACAAGCTGTAATGGTATGGAATCCCTGACCGTGAATGACCCAAGTAGCTGACTGGTCATCTCCAAGCCTCTGGACTGAGATCGTACGAGGCCTTTGACTTACTCTGCCAGGGACCATGACTGACGATGGTCCACTTTGGACTTGACTGAGGGCTACTCCTATTAGGTTTTGAGACACAGGCATTGGTTAAGACACCTTCAGTATGCTCACTGCATAAGCTGCTTGCACATGGTGCAACTGGAGCATTGATATAGAACAGTGTTGTCCACAAAAATGTAAACTTCCTTGACTGCTCACTGCTAGCAAACATGACGGGCTTCTTGGTCTTTTATTCATGCTTGAAATCAAGGCAAGTTGGAGTACTATGAACCTCTAAGCCCTGAATGAAGTGACACTGCAGAAGAAGGCGAGGCAGCAATGATGTGAGTGTCCAAGTCGACACAAAGTGTGTGAATGTGAAGAGAGCAATCTAAGAACATTGAGATGTTCTCAGTTCTAACGTATGACATGGGTGCCTGTCTCCTGACACAAAGTGACCTGGTAGCAGCATTGCAATGAAAGGTGTTGGTGAGCTCCAAAGGGCAGGACTGAAGTGAGGAACTTTACCACAAGTGAGTCGGAGATGTGCCGTCATGAGGTTCTGTCAATGGGAGGTTTGCTGGCAGTCACTAACCATGGAGGTGTTGTGAAGCGCTGGTCAAGATGGATACCTGGAGAAGATGTGAATGATGCGCAGACCTTAGCTATCAGCTCTTACCTGCATGTCAGAAGTTGTCATTATTTTGTTTTTCTCCAGTGCCTGGAAAAGTCGCAACTTGCATGTCAATGATCAGGTAATCGTGAGACCTTAATGCATAAAGAAAGGTTCCCCACTGCTCACTTGAGAGATTTCTCAACTGGCTTTTGAAACCTTATACTCAAAATCAGAAGTTTTTCTCTCAACTTCAAAAATCTAATGTTTTTGTTCTCTCTTTTCCCAGTTGACATTGCCCACTTCATTCAGGGCCTGGAAAAATTCACTCCAATGGGTCAAATATTAACAAATGTCAAATCTTAAAATGATCATGAAAAGAAACACCCATTCAGAAAACTAATTTCAAAAAATCAACCACAATTGAAACTTATAAAAATGTCATTCAGACATGATCATTTATAATGTCACTATAGAAGCTTTGCCCCACTTCAACCTTTTAATCTTATCCAAATAAGCATACAGACATTAAACAGATCAATGAAAGAATAAATTATTTCAACGACATAATGATGTCAATTAATCAAAACAAACATTCCACTTCAGCCTGTGTAAAAGAAAAACACTCTATTTCTGCTGAAGCTAATACATTACTGAAACTTGGAGTTCAGCCAAGCATTCATAATGAGCTGTGTTAGGAATTACATCATCAGAAACAGATGGTTAAACATCTGCTTTTTTTCCAAGAATCTATGAATGAGAATCTAACAGGCTGTCTCTGTTTCAATGATGAGATTGCACTTCCTGGAAAGCTGATGTGAGTTTTACACAAACTTCCACCATCTCATGACAGAAGCAAGAAATCATAGATTCATTTCCAACTGCAGAAATGTCAAATTAACATGAAACAACTCAATTTCCTCAAATCAATCCAGTATTAAAAGTGATCCTCTGAAAATAGAAAATGTACAGAAGATGCCTGCAACACAAAAGAATGAGGACTTACAAAGGTAACTCACTTTTAAAAAAAAATTCTTTATCCCTGCATATTCTGAATTTTGTGAGTAAAGTCTCTCATTTTCGAGATCATATCCACAAAAGTATATTATATATGTGGCAGTAAGATTACCAATACATTATTAATCTCTTTATCATCCAGTTTTATCATCCTGTAACTGTATCCTTCAATATTATGATCTCTTCAAGCTTATTATTTGTTGAAGTTAATACATCCAAGAAAGTCCTCAGAGTACGACTATTACAGGATGAGATTTTGTTTTAAAGCTTTACAACAGTCGAGGCAAACTATTCCAACACAGAAAGGGGAACTCTCCTGGCTTTGGAATACAATGGTTCTACACATACCAAGTTGGACAAGTGTTATTGTCAACCACAAAAGATTCAAAATGATCTGCCAAAAACCATTCACACCTGCACCTCCATACAATGTCTGCTTGTGAAGGTCCAAAGGTCACAATTTAGTGATCCAAGGGTACAGTAGAAAGCAAACTCACAGATAACAAATTTTGATGCTTTTAGTCGACATCTGAATCTTGTATGGTTCAAGAAATTCCTTTGGGCTTACAAGTGGATGTTATCAAATCTGAGTTAAAAGCTAATTTCCACAATTACGTCTTCATCTTGGTCACAACCAGCAGAGCAAATTCAGCAATGTCCATCTGATGACATCCAGCTACAACAGCTCAAGAAGATCATCATCAATTAGTCGCTCAAACGCACTCAACAGGTCCTTGGGCAAACAGGTTCTTGCTGGTCAGTCAGAGATGAATGAGGATTCTGGAGGAATGTAACTTTCAAAGGAAGGCAAGTGATTACTTTACAAGCTTTATATCAAGATAAGCTCGACCGGGTACAAATTGGTTCTGTGCCCAGGTGACCTAACGAGAGGCTGGAGGATGGATCCATCAGTTGGCTTGGCATCAATAAGGATGCTGATCAACTGATTTCTGCATCACAGATATGCACCAAGATTTCTTTAACAGCACTTTCCAAACCTATGATCACTATCAAAAGGATAAGGGAAGCAGATACATAGGAACACTACTGCCTGCAAGTTCTCCTCCAAAACAAACACCATCCTGAAATAGAAGTAGATCACTGTTCCTTCAGTGTCACTTGGTCAAATACTTGGAAATTTCTCCCTAACAGCACTATTGGTCTAACCTTCACCAAGTAGACTGCAGCTCTTCAAGACAACCATTATCTTCTCAAGGGCAACTAGTAATGGGCAACCCATTCTAAAAGATGAAAGACTTAATCTAAGTTTGTTTAATATATTTCAGCTGCATGACACTATAACCTTTTACTATAAGTTCTGTGTCTTATGCTCCTGCTCCACAGCTACCTGATGAAGAAGCAGCGCTCCGAAAGCTGGTGGTTCCAAATAAACCTGTTGGACTATAACCTGGTGTTGAGTGATTTTTAACTTTGTCCACCACAGTCTAACACCAGCTCCTCCAAATGATTTTAAATGGGATGGATATGGAACAAATCTAACAACTGAGGGCTGAGCATCCACGAGATGTTGTGGGTCATCATAAACATGAAGTCATAGAGTCATACCACACAGAAGTAAATCCTTCGGCCCAACTTGTCCTGTTTTCCCAAATTGAACTAGTCCCATTTGCTTGCATTTGCCCCAGGACCCTACAAACCTTTCTTATTAATGTACCTGCTCAAATGACTTTTAAATGTTGTAATTGTGTTTGAGTCTACCACTTCCTCTGGAAACTCTTTACATACACACACCACCTTCAGTGTGAAAGAGTTGCCCCTCATGTCCCTTTTAAATCTTTCCCTTCTCACCCTAAACCAATGCCCCCTGCTTTTGGGCTCCCCTACTCTGAGGAAAAGACCTTGAATATTCACCTCATGTATGCCCCTCCTGATTTTATAAACCTATATAAGGTCACCGCTCAGCTCCCAGGGAAAAGAGTCCCAGACTATCTAGCCTGCCCTTAAAACCCAAACCCTCGAGTCTGAGTAACATCCTTGTAATTTTTATTTGTACCGTTTCCACTTTAATAACATCCTTCCTAGAGCAGGGCTAACAGAATTCTATGCACTACTCCAAATGTGGCTTTACCAATGTCTTGTACAGCCAGAACATGATGTCCCAACTCCTGTACTCAGTGCTCTGACCGATGAAGGCAAGTGTGCCAAATGCCTTCTTCACCACCCTGTCTATCTGTAACACCAATTTCAAGGAATTATGTGCCTGCATTCCTAGGTCTCTCTGTTTGACCACACTTTCCAGGGCCTTACCATTAATTATGTAAGTCCTGCCCTGGTTTGTCTTACCAAAGTACAACACCTCGCATTTATCTGCATTAAACTCCATCTGCCATTCCTTGGTCCACTGGCCTAGTTGATCAAGATCCCATTGTACTCTTAGGCAACCTTCTTCACTGTCCACTATACAATCAATTTTGATGTGATCTGCAAATTTACTGGCCATGTGTCCTATATTCTCACCCAAATCATTTATATGATTGATGAGCAACAGTGCACCCAGTATTGATCCTTGTGGAACACCAATGGGTGCAGGCCTCCAGTTTGAATAACAATTCTCTACCACCACCCTCTGTCTCCTACCATCAAGGCAATTTTGTACCCAATCGACCAACTCTTCCTGGATCCCATGTGATCTAACCTTCCTAAACAGGTTGCTCTGCGGAACTTTGCTGAAGGCTTTGCTAAAGTCTGCCTTTACCTCTTAGAAAAATGCAATCAAGTTTGTGAGACATTGTTTCCAATGCACAAAGCTATGCTGACAAGAATTATATTCAGTTATAATCTGCAACTCTTGGCCCAGCATAACTCTCAGGCTATTCATTAGCACCCAGCAAGAAAATCAACCCTGGTTCAATGAAGAGTACAGGAGGGCATGCAAAGAGTGGATGCAGATCTAAAAGCAAAGTGAATTTAGCACAAAGGGTTACTTGCAAAATTTTCAGCATTTGCAACTGCTCAGATTCGGAAGCAGTCCATTTCCAAATTCAGCAAGACCTGGACAACATACCAGCTTGGGTTGGCAAATGGCAAATAACATGACTGCCAAGTAACGACCATCTTCAACGGACAGAATCCAACCATCATCCATTGACATTCAATGACCTTACAATCATTGAATCCTCCACTATTAACATTCCAGGGGTTCATATTGACCAGATAATGAACTGTAACAGCCACATAAATATATTGCATAAGAGCATGTCATACTCTGGGAGTTCTGCAGTGAATAACTTATTCCTGACTCCATAAATCCTGTCAACCATCAACAAGCTATAAATCAGGATTGAGATGGAATACTCTCTACTTACCTAGGCTAGGTGCAACTCCAACACAACTCAAGAAGCACCATTCTGGACAAAGCTGCATTCATGATTGGCACCCCATCCACCACCTTTCTGCCCCACTACTGCACAGAGCCTGCAGTCTGTACAATCTACAAGACATACTGCCATAACTCATCAAGACACCTTGGACAGCATCTTCCAAATTCTGCCATTTACATTCTAAAAAGATAGGGCAAAAAATAGATAGAAATACTATCACCTGCAATTCCCCTTCAAACCACTCACCATCCTGACTTCGAAATATATTGCCATTCTATCACTGTGACTGGGTCAAAAATCTAGAACTCCCTCCTTATAGCATTGTGCATGCATCTACACCACATATACCACAACAGTTCAAGAACGAAGCTCGCTATTACGTTCTCATGGGCAATTAGAAATGGCAGTTCATGGTACATAAGGCAGTGATGCCCACATCCCATGAATTTATTCTTAAAATGCCAACTTGTGCACAGTAAGATCCCACAAGCAGTAATGCAATGATGAACAGGAATAAATATTAGTCTGGGGACTGTGGGAACTCCTACGCCCTTATTAAAACAATGTAAGGGATTTTTCACACCCCTTAAAAGGAAAGACTTGGTTACATATCTCAACCAATAGACAAGCATGTAATTTTATAGAGCACCCAAAATTTGTTGATTGATGGAGGCATATGATGGGCAAACGTAACATGGGAATCAAGAAAAAGCAATGAGAAAAGAGGACGAAAATATATTCCCATTGGAATATTATAAAAATAAATATGCAGAAAGCTTGAGGTTATTGCAGAGCTCAAAAAGTACAAACATTTTGTTAAAAAATAAATTACATTAAACTAATACTGCTGCATCCTAAAATTACTTTCCTTCTCCAGGTGTATGCTATAGCTGAAAAAGCTGAACTACAAATTAAACAGATAAATCATGATCCAAGTTCTGACCTGTTTACGAGAGAGTTACATTTTCCAATAGATATTATCTCTGGGATCTATACCACTGACATTTGAACATTAACCCCAATTTCTACCAAACACAGTCAATAAATAGGGTAAAGACAACAAAGGTCAGTGATATGAGGGCTCACATTTTACATCAGGTATGTTCAGTTTATTGCTACAAAGCTGTCTTAGAATGCAACGAGAGATGGACACCTATTTGCAGCCTGGTAACAAAGAAAATGAACCAGATTTGGGCAATTTAACCTCCACGAACTGAGTACTTCCACTGGGAATTAGGTTGGAACAGGATAACCATTTACTTAGAAGTGTACAAAGCAGCAGACTTCTCAGTACGAGTATGATTTCCTTAGGTACCCAACTCAAGTTTGAGTCCGAGCTGATTAGCAAGGTGTTCACCAGAGGCCAAGCAATCGAAGCAAGCCTGATGTTACCCTGCTTTGGTGTTGATGTGTGCACACTTACCAACTGAGGCAGATCATATGCTGGCCACTGGGAGGCTAGTCTTTATCTTATTCAAACAGTTCTGAGGAAGGATCGCTCGACCCAAACTGTTAAATCTGATTTCTCTCCACAGATGTTGCCAGATCTGCTGAGATTTTCCAGCAATTTCTGTTTTTGTAGTCTGCCCTGCTTTGGTCTTTTAAGACCCTCTTTAAAACCTAAAACTTTGACAATTCTTTGACCATCTGCTTGAACATCTCCTCACATGGCTTGATGGCAAATTTTGCTTTCTCATGAAACACCTTGAGATATTACTAGGAAAAAGCGACAACTGCAGATGCTGGAGATCAGAGTCAAGAGTGCGGTGCTGGAAAGACACAGCCAGTCAGGCAGCATCCGAGGAGCAGGAGAGTTGACACTTCAGGCATAAGCCTGACAAAGGGCTTATGCCCAAAATGTTGATTCTCCTGCTCCTCGGATGCTGCCTGACCTGCTGTGTCTTTCTAGCACCACACTCTTGACCTTGAGATATTACTCAGAGATGGTATATTAATGTAAATTATTGTTGGTACGTCCTAACTTAAGTGAACTACAACCATTTTTTCCAAATTTGATCAAAGTATTGTGAATGCTGTAGATCTGAAGTAAAAACAGGAAGTCCTGGAGAATATTCACCTGATTGCCACAGTAGCGCCTTACTGTCACCCTTGGCATCTTAAACACACACAATGACCGGACTTGATTGTCCTGTTCTACAGGGTTTATCCTACATCCAGTAATGCATTTCTCAAGCAAGTGTACAAGCAGATAGCTGTTTGCAGAATTTGATTCGCATGATTTTACCCCACTCAGGTATTAATTCCCTTCATTCAAAATTTCCATCACCATCCCTTCCCTCAAAAACAAAAACAGCCTTCAGAAGCTCTGTCACCTCAGCTCACTCTCACTTCAACTCTTGAATGGGTTCTCCTATCCCAAATTTAAGTCCATCTTTCCCTCAACACTGATCAGATTTTGCCACCGTACCAAAAAGCCTACTACCGAAGTAAAACATGGCTTCCTACATGACAATTTTAAAAATAATCTATCTCAGTATTTTCCTTTCAACTTGTGCTCAGCCTTTGCTGTGGTTGACCACATTATCCTTCTCCAATCTGTTTCCACGGTCATCAAGCCAATGAGATTTCACTCAACTGGTTGCCTATAAGGAGTCATAGAACGTAGAGCATTTCAGCGCAGTACAGGCCCTTCGGCCCTGGTTTCACAGGTCACAGGTTGCGCCACCTGTGAAACCAATCTAAAGCCCATCTAACCTATACTATTCCATTATCATCCATATGTTTATCCATTGACCATTTAAAAACCCTAAATGTTGGCAAGCCAACAACTGTTGCAGGCAGGGCATTCCATGCCTTGACTACTCTTTGAGTAAACAACGTAGCTCTGGCACCTGTCCTATATCTATCACACCTCAATTTAAAGCTACATCCCCTCGTGCTAGCTATTACCATCTAAGTCATCTGCAATGATTTTCCATTCTTTTCCTGAACTGTTGCAAACAGGTGCATCCCCAAGGATCGATCCGTGGACTTGTTTTACTTTTCAACCACATGCTGCCCTTAGGGATGATAATATTCTCAGTTTCCACATATTCATTGGCAACAGCTAACCCCCTTCTCATCACTACCTTTCTCAATCACAACCCCAGAACTTTCTGAATTATCAGGTTGCATATATACCTGACCCCTTTTTCTTTATTCACTCATGGGACATGGGTGTCAGTGATTTGGCCAGTGTTTATTGCCCGTCCCTAGCTGCCCTTCAAAAGGTGGTGATGAGCTGCCCTCTTGAACTGCTGCAGTCAATAGCTGCAGGTAGACCCACAATGTTGTTCAGGTGGAAATTCCAGAATTTTTGAAGGAACAAGGATATATTTCCAAGTCAGGGTGGTGAGGGGTACGGGGAAACTTTCAAGTGGTGGTGCTCTCACATATCTAGTGCCCTTGTTCTTCTAGATGGGAGTGGCCATGAATTTGGATGGTGCTGTCTAAGGATCTTTGGTGAATTTCCGCAGTGCATTTTGTAGTTAATACATATTGCTGCTCATGAGCATCAGTGGTGGATGCTTGAGGACATGGTACCAATCAAGAGGCTGCTTTGTCTTGGATGGTGTCAAGCTTCTTGAGTGTCATTGGAGCTGCACCCATCCAGGGAAAGGGTAGTATTCCATCACCCTCCTCACTTGTGTCTTGTAGATGATGGACAGGATTTGGGGAATCAGGAGGTGAGTTACTCACTGCATGTTTCGTAGCATCTGACCTGATCTTGTAGCTACTGTATTAAATGACAAGCTCAACTGAGTTCCTGGTCAATGGTAACCCACAATATGTTGTTGGGAGGGGGAATTCAATGGTGGTAATGCCAGTGAATGTCAAGGAGTGATGGTTAGATCATCTCTTATTGGAGATGGTGAAAGTGAGGACTGCAAATGCTGGAGATTAGAGTCGAAGATTATTGATGAAGGGCTTTAACCCAAAATATCGATTCTCCTGCTCCTCGGATGCTGCCTGATCTGCCATGCTTTTCCAGCACTACACTCTTGACTCTTATTGGATATGGTCATTGTCTGGTATTTATGTGGCATGAATATTACTCACCACTTGTCAGTACTGAATGAGAGTTATTTCTCCATTCACTGGCCAAGAATCCATCCCTCTCCCTGGCGACTGTCTGAGGCTGCACCACACTGTTGGCAATATTTATGATATTATTGATTCAGAGATGAGCTTCTGACCACAAATCCATTTCATTGCTTTTTCCAGCTCTGCAACATTGCCCATCTCTTGCTGCTGATACCCTCATCATTGCTTTGTTACCTACAGACCTTACTGTTCCAAAACAATCCTGCCTGGTCTCTCACATTCTACCTTCTACAAACTTGAGGTTATCCAAACTTGTGCTGCTTGTATCTAAACTCAACCAAGTCTTGTTCACCCATCTCTGCTGCATTTTCTGACCAACCTTGGCCTCCAATTAAGCATTATCTTGATTTTAAAATTTCCAAATCCCTCCATGACCTCATCTATTTATATTCTAGTGAATTCATAGAAAAAAGAACATAGAACAGTACAGCACAACACAGGCTCTTTGGACCACGATGTTCTGACGAGCATTTATCTTAATCTAAGATGAATCTAATGACACACCCCTCAATTTACTGCTGTCCATGTGTTTGTCCAGCAGTCACTTAAATTCCCTAATGTCTCTGACTCTACTATCAGTGGTAGTGGATCCATGGACTCATAGACTCATAAAGTGCAGAAAAGGCCTTTCAGCCCATCGAGTCTGCACCAACATAGCAACCATAAAGGCACGCTAATCCAAATTTCCAATATCCTTGAATGTTATGATATTTGAAGTACTGGCCCAACTGTTTTTTTAAAGGTTGTAAGTTTTCCAGCCTCCACTACCTTCCCAGGCAGTGCATTCCAGATTTCACCATCCTCTGAGTGAAAAGGTTTTTCTCAAATCTTCACTGAATCTCCTTCCTCTTACTCTAAAACAATGCCCTCTTGTGATTGTCCAAGAGGGACAGTTGTTCTCTATTCATCTTGTCCATGCCCCTCATAATCTTATACACCTCGATCATACCTCCTTTCAGTCTTCTCTGCTCGAAAGAAAACAATCCAGGCTTACCTAGTCTGTCATTATTTCTCCATCCCCATGAACCTTCTGTGTATCATTTCTAGTGCAATCACATCTTTCCTGTAGTGAGGTGACTAGAACTGCACATAGTACTCCAGCTGTGTTCTGACCAACTCTTTGTAAAACTCCTACATTACCCCCTTTCTCATATATTCTCTGCCACGACTGATGAAAACAAGTGTTTCATTTGTCTCCTTAACTATTCTATTCTTTTGCTCTGCTGACTTCAGGGATTTGTGAATAATTACCCCAGGATCCTTCTGTTCCTCCTAAGCCACCCAGTGTGCTGCCATTCATTAAAAGCTCCTTCATCGTATTTCTTCTTCCAAAGTACATCATCTCACCGTGATTAAGTACCATCTGCCACTGGTCTGCCCACCTGACCAACCCATCTATATTTTCCTGTAACCTACAACCATCTTCTTCACTATTAGCCACTCTACCAAACTTGGTATCATCTGCAAATTTGCTTAAATTTCCCGCAACTTTTTCATCTATATCACTTGAGTATATAACAAACAATAAGAGTCCTAGTACTGATCTTTATGGTACACCACTGAACACCAGCTTCCAGTCACTTTAGATTAGATTAGATTACTTACAGTGTGGAAACAGGCCATTCGGCCCAACAAGTCCACACCGCCCCGCCGAAGCGCAACCCACCCATACCCCTACATTTACCCCTTACCTAACACTACGGGCAATTTAGCATGGCCAATTCACCTGACCTGCACATCTTTGGACTGTGGGAGGAAACCGGAGCACCCGGAGGAAACCCACGCAGACACGGGGAGAATGTGCAAACTCCACACAGTCAGTCGCCTGAGGCGGGAATTGAACCCGGGTCTCTAGCGCTGTGAGGCAGCAGTGCTAACCACTGTGCCACCGTGCCGCCCAATAGCCTTCTACCATTATCCTTTGCATCCTATTACTAAGCAACTTTCTGATCCATCTCACTAAATTTCCCTCAATTCTATGTGCTTTAACTTTCTCAGTCAGACTCCTGTGTGGGACCTTGTCAAAAGGTTTGCTAAAATTCAAATAAATCACACCAACTGAAGTTCCCTCATCCCCATACTTGATCACATTTTCAAACTATTCTAACAAATTTGTTAGACAAGCCCTCCCTCTGACAAAACCATGCTGACTATTTCTCATTAACCCATGTCTTTCCAAGTGGATATTAATTAGCTCCTTCAGAATTTTCTCCAATATCTTTCCTACCATTGACATGAGACTCACCAGTCGGTAATTTCCTGGTCCATCTCTCCCACCCCTCTTAAAATGTAGAGCCACATTATTCATCCTCCAGTCCTCTGGCACTTCTCCCATGGCCAGAAATGAATTTAAAATATGTGTCAGAGCCCCTGCAATTTCCTTCTTTACTTCCCATAGAAACCTACAGTTCATCTGGAACTTGTCCATTTTTAAGCCCATCAGAGCCCCTAATACCTCGCCATTTCCCATGTCAAACTGCATGTTCCTCACAGTCCATTTTCCTGAATTCTGTACCTTTATTCTCCTTTTCCAGTGTGAAGACTGAAGAGAAATATTCATTTAACTGCCTTCCAGTAAAATGTGGCTTTACACACAGGCTGCCCCCTAGGTTCCTAATGGGCCCTAGTCTTTCCCTGGTTAATCTTTTCCTTGTAATGTATTTATAAAATATCTTAGGATTCTCCTAATCCTGCTTGCAAATCTTTTTCTCATGTGCCATTTTTGCTCTTCTAATTGTTTTCTTAAGTTCCTTCTTGTACTTCCTGTATTCCTCTGGGGCCAGAGCTGAATTCCACCCTTTGAACTTACTAACAGCCCCCAGCTTCTCCTTTATCCAGTCCTGAATTGTCCTAGACATCCAGGATTCTCTGAACTTATTGCTCCTACATTTCCTCTAAAGGGTATCAGAGGAACCTCGATTATCCAAATATCAATTATCGGAGTTTCGTATTATCTGAAGAAGGTCTCAAGGTCCTGCAAAAATGTTACATCAGAGAGGTAAGCGAATTCGGATTACCTGTACTGAAGAACAAATGAAAATGCCGGCAAAAACAAAGAAACACAAGCACCAGTGACAGGATTTTTTTAGGTAAGGGTTAGCTACACAGGCCTTTGCAAAAGTAAGTGCTTTACAGGGCACTCCCATCACTTTACTGGGCTGTTCATGAAAAAATGGCTGATAAAGTAAACGCATATGCGAGGCGATGCTTCTGTCATTCTATTGCAATGCTGAGTTCATGGAGAGTGACAAATGCTCTTGTAATCTTAGAAACTGTTCAGGACCTTGCTTAATGGTGGGATTTCATTTATTTTTGTGATGGTAAGGGTTTAGTTCTTCTTAGTTTATCATGCAATTTGCAGAATGCAAAGATTAGTTTGTTTAAATAGCAGACTCATCAAAATTATAGATTTAAACAAAGTCTCTGGTAGAGCACAGCGTTAGATCAGTGTGACTTCCCACGTTTAAGGTCAAATCGATTATCCGAATAATCAATTATCCCAAACGAAATAGTGCCAGCTCATCTCATTCGGATAATCAAGGTTCCTTTGTAGTTGGATCTGTATTCTCCCCACCTTTTTTTTAATGGCCTCCATTGCTCCACTGTAGACATACCTGCAAAACGTTAATTCTCAGTCTGCTGTGGTCATATCCTGTTTCATTTTAGCAAAGTCTGTCTTCCCCAATCCAAGTCACTGTTTTCAGGCCATCCTTTTCCTTGTCCAAAACAAATTTGAACCGTACTGTGTTGTGGTCAATTTCCCCCAGTGCCACATCGAATGTTTGTCCAGCTTCGTTCCACATAACCAAATCCAGCACAATAGCCCTTGTTGGGCGTTCTACGTATTAATTCAAAAAATTCCCCTCTAAACCCTTAACACCATGACTATCCCAAATTACGTTGGGACAGTTGAAGTTCCCTCTTATAATTCACTGATTGTTCTCTTGCACACCCCTATGTGAACTCTCGACATATTTGCTCCTCTATCTCCTGCTGACTCTTTGAGGGCCTATAATACACTCCCAGTAAAGAGACTGCCCCCTAAACATTCATAATTTCTATTCACAAAGCCTCATTTGAGGTCACTTCCGAGACATCATCTCCACTTATTGTAGTGCTTTCACTAGCCTTTTGAGATTTCTGTGCTTCTCTAATTCAGGCATCTTGAATACTCCCTGTTTCGCACCCTCCACCAGTGACAGTCATGCCTTTAAGTCTCAAGGCCCCAAACTATAGAATTGTCTCACCAGCCTTTTCACATCCTTCCTCTCTTTCCTGCTATATGAGGTTCTTTAAGAATCTATGGGCAATTAAAGTACTCTGGTGAGAGACTTTCATGACATCCAGTCTACCAGCTCAGACTGGTTGCACCAACTGGTGTGGCGCTTTGCTCAATCCCAAGAAGAAGATGTGCCCATTCTTGACCATTACCGCCATGGTCAAACTGCAGAGACAGATCCAAGAACATCAGGCAGATATGCAGAGTCACTCAGTAAGCTGGATTAGTGGAGTCCACCAACTCTATCAGTACCATGCCAGCTCAGGCATACATGCACTCCAATGTCTCCAAGGACAGGTTGGCAACTGCTGTGGTGACCCAGGAGCAGAGGAACAATCCATGTATGCTGGATATGTGCACAGACCTGCACTCCATCACTTCTGCTTTAAGAAAGCAATATGACCCACATAGAGACTGCCAGTCCCTAACTCAGTGTGAAAGTCAGCGAGCGCAAAGAAACAAGTGAAGAACGATGAGAGGCATGTGTCTACGCTACACAAAAATATCCCGTGTAGATGCACAACTGACCGTTCCAACGTGCGAAGTGACCTGGCAGGAGCGTGGAAGCCATGTAGTTCCATCAGCTCCAAAGTAACGTGTTGAAGGCCTCAAGTGATGCCAGTGTTGTTCTGAGAGCAGGCACAATGCTGTGCTGAGGCCGACGCTGAGGGTCAGCTGAGTGGATGAAGGGTCAAGGAGAACACTGGCAATGATGTGTGTAGGGACACTGCATAGAAGGAGCAATGGTACATTGGCCAGTTAAGACATCCCTCTAGTTATAACCGCTTTGTATCGACATTGATTCACTTCTTGGGAATTTACTTCATCACGTTTCTTGGTTGAGGAGGAAAGAGTTGGAAGTGGGATGTAAACAGTGTAACGACGCCAGCCAACTGGACCTTATAGAATATGAGTTCCTTGATGGGGGCTGTTAACCGTGCCCAATCAGAGAGTCCTGGCTGACATAGAAGGACGGATGTCAGCGATATTTACATACTGAATTCCTGACTCAGTGAGCGCCAGTGCTGTTGTAAAGAAAGGGTAATTGGTGGTGGGATGATGGCCTCCAAAGAGCTATTTCAAACTTGGGGCTTTAATGAGATTCAAATGCATGAAAATAAAATATTTTTCACTCAAGGGCGGGATTCTGAAGTCTCTGTTTAAGGCTAGAGGGGAAAATCAAAAACATTTTTCTTAATATCAAGCAATATTTTGTCATTCTCTCCCGATGTTGTCACCCTGCTCACCATTACTCTTGCCACACCAGGGAGAGGATAATTCCACCCCATGTCTTTGTTCAATTTTTTTTGATAATCTGTCATAATATCTCAATATGTGGCTTTCCTAGAATCCCTACAGTGTGGAAACAAGTCCTTCGGCCCAACAAATCCACACCGATCCTCCAAAGACTAACCCACCCAGACCCATTCCCCTACCCTATATTCCCTACCTTATTATCCTATATTTGCCCCTGACTAATGCACCTAACCTACACATCCCTGAACATTGTGGGCAATTTGGCATGGCCAATTCACCTAACCTGCACATCTTTGGATTGGATCTTTGTGTCAAATTTTGTTTGATAACACTTCTGCAAGCACCTTGGGCTGCTCTACTGTGTGAAAGGTGCCATATAAATGCAAGTTATAATTCTATTTGTTGTTGTTTCAGGAGGACGCATGAAATGTAGGCTGGAGCCTCGAATGACAGATACCTTGAAAGTTGTAACTTAACAAACAAATCCTCAGCCAGTATTTTGTCGTTCCTCCTCCCCCACCCCACCCCCCGACTCCTGGACTTTTGAAATGGAGAATTTGCAATTTCTTATTGGGATCTCTCAGTTAAATAGTGTTTTAATAAATCAAATAAGAAGCATTTCTGGAATGGAACTATGCTGGTCACGATGAATTAAATATGGAAAGTTAACAGCTGTTAGATCAGAAGCAAACTTGCTGAGTCTTTCTCTTCTTCGACAGTGACAAAGCTGCTTTGTCAGGGATCTTATATTCAGCTCTTTACAACACAAACTTTCTTACCCTCATTGTCACACGACTAGGGATAAGAACTTCACTCTCTGAATTCCGAATAATCTGGGGGCACTGTCACAGGGCCTATAGTCCCTTGCTATCTCCCTAGTGCATCATCTCACTTCTGTTTTACATAAATTAGTGCATCACCTATAAATCTCTATTAGGATTTGAAACGACAGTAGTCCCCAAGTAATGTGTACATTGTAAATTTATTGCTAAATGGTGTTTCACTTGACAAAACAAGGACAATAGTAGCACATTTAATTCTGCCTGAACACCTCTCAGTACAAAACAGTGTGCCTCATTGCAGATGTGGAAGCAATATGAAAGGCCATTTTTATGATGACAATGCAAGAGGATCATCACAAAATATATATGATTGTTTGGCAACTCAATAGTTTAGAGTGCAGGAAAAAGACACATACGATTTTAGTAGAAACTATCTGCTATAGTCATAGTCACTGAGTCATACCTTTTTGACAATGCATTACCATCACTGGGTATGTCACATCTCATCAATAGGATGCACCAGAGGTGAAACAGTGTCACATGGTTTACGGGGAGAAAGTGAGGACTGCAGAAGCTGGAAAGTCGGACTCGAAAAGTATGTTGGTGGAAAAGCACAGCAGGTCAGGTAGTATCCGAGGAGCAGGAGAGTCGACGTTTTGGGCATAAGCCCTTCATCAAGAATGTGGAATGGGAAGGGGGTTGAGAGATAAATTGAAGGGGTGTGGGGGTGGGAGTGGGGCTGGGGGTAAGGTAGGATGGTAATAGGTGGATGTAGGTGAGAGGTAATTGTGATAGGTCGATGGGGAGGGTGGAGCAGATAGGCGGGAAGGAAGATGGACAGGTAGGACAGGTCAAGAGGGTGGTGCAGAGTTGGATCTGGAATGAGGACAGTTGAGACGTAGTGCTCCTGGAAATATTCATCACTAGTTCTTGACTCTATAACATTGCGTGGTGCCAAGCAACTCACCAAGGGTTCTTCAGCACACCTACAAAGCCTTAAACCAACATAATCTGGATGGACAAAGACAGCACATATATGGGAACACCACTGTATGCAAGGTCCCCATCAAGTTGTTCACCATTCCCTACTAGGTGACAGATCGCATGGACTGTATTGCTGTTCCTTCATTCTCACTGGGTCACAAGACAGGATTTCCTTCTCCAACGGCAACTCTGTGTTTATTTACACTGGAAACTCTGGACACATTCAGGAAAGCAGCTCACACTAGCCACATAAGGGCAATTAGGGTTGGGCAAATAAGGTACTAGGCCTTGCCATTGAAACTCACATTTCAAGGACAAACAAAAAGTGTAGACATTTAGAGGTAAAATGGGAAATGGCCAGATAAATTATGACACATAATAATTCTTCAGTCTTGGAGTAATTGTTCTCCTGATGATTTTTTTTTCCCATGTGATCTGTCACCTTACACAGGTGTGAACACAAAAACTAGAACATAGTTAAATAAAGTTTACCGCAAGCAAGCAGGCGGTGTAGCATAGGGTTGTTGATATTCTGAGTCTCTCAGACAGTGTTTCACAAAGAAAAAGACACATTTTAAGATTTCTTTAGTGTCACGCTAGTTTTTTTTTAATATATTCCAATCTGACTCATATCATCTGAGGTTTTTGTTTCGCATTTTCTAACTTTATACCATAGACTTAACAAAATTGAGGTTTATAGGCTTCATTGTAGGCCACATATTTCCTACGTCCAATGCATCAGATGGGGTGGCATGGTGGCTCAGTGGTTAGCACTGCTGCCTCACAGAACCAGGGATCCAGGTTCGTTTCCAGCCTCGGGTGACTGTCTGTGTGGAGTTTGCACGTTCTCCCTGTGTCTGTGTGGGTTTCCTCCCACAATCCAAAGATGTGCAGATTAGGTGAATTGGCCATGCTAAATTGCCCATAGTGTTCAGGGATGTGTAGGTTAGATGCATTACTCAGGGGTAAATGCAGAGTAATAGGGTGGGACCCTCTTCGGAGAGTGGGCTTGGACTTGTTGGGCCAAATGGCCTGTTTCCATACTGTAAGGAATTGAATCTAATTTAGGAAGCTTTGATTAATTTTCTTGTGGTCCTCAACCCAGCATTCAAAAATGTGGGATTAGATAACTTACAGTGTGGAAACAGGCCCTTTGGCCCAACAAGTCCACACCAACCTGCCGAAGCGCAACCCAGCCAGACCCATTCCCCTACATTTACCCCGTCACCTAACACTACTGGCAATTTTAGAATGGCCAATTCACCTAACCTGCACATTTTTGGACTGTGGGAGGAAACCGGAGCACCCGGAGGAAACCCACGCAGACACGGGGAGAATATGCAAACTCCACACAGTCACCTGAGGTAGGAATTGAACCCCTGTCTTTGGCGCTGTGAGGCAGCAGTGCTAACCACTGTGCCACTGTGCCGCCCACTTAGAGTGGGATTAGAGTGACCATCTTGACAGCAAGACATTGTTTGTCCAAATCTGGCTTCACAAAACCCAAGTTAAGTCTACGGTATAAATAGAGAAAATGAAGAAAAAACTCAGCAGGTCTGACAGCATCTGTGGAATGATAGGCACAGTTCACATTTCAAGTCCAGTATGCCTCAGTTCTGAAGAAAAATCAAATCTCTGTCACAGTAATTGGAGGCTGGATCTGTAGGGTTCCAAGTGAGATGTCCTCTTTTACCATTCTCTATGCAGAGTAATATTCCATTAAAAACTGTTGCTGGTCACTCACAGAAGTGTCCACCTCACACCAACTACATTGTGGACAAAGTTAAAAATCACACAACACCAGGTTTTCGTCCAACAGGTTTATTTGGAAGTACTAGCTTTTGGAGCGCTACTCCTTTGTCAGGTAACTAGGCTACCTGGCGAGGGAGTCGAGAGTGTGGTGCTGGAAAAGCACAGCAGGTCAGGCAGCATCTGAGGAGCAGGAGAATCGATGTTTCGGGCATAAGTCCTTGATCAGGAATCTGCCTGAAACATTGATTCTCCTGCTCCTCAGATGCTGGTTGACCTGCAGTGCTTTTTCAAAACCGCACTCTTGAATCTGATCTCCAGCACCTACAGTCCTCACTCTTGCCTACTTGATGAAGGAGCAGTGCTTTGAAAACTTGTACTTCCAAATAATCCTGTTGGACTCTAAACTGGTGTTGTGTGATTTTAACTTTGTCCACCCTAGTCCAACACCAGCACCTCCATATCACACTACATTGTGTCAATGGCCACCAGATCCGTAGAATTGTGGGTGGGAAATAAGACCCTGACATGAAGTCCGGTGTCAGTAAGCCATTAGGCTAGATCCCAATCCAGCAATACATTAAAAATAGCCAAAGTGAAGCGCCATGGTAGTAAGGTGCAGCCAGTAATGGACATCAAGACATTCCTAGGTACTGAATGAGAAAGCCCCAGGCAGAAGCCAAAGTAAGTGTGAAAGAAGTACCACAGCTGAGTATGCAGCCAGCAAGGAGAAGAAATCAATTGGCCACTGTAAGTAAAAGATTGTACAACTGAAGGTACTAGAGATGGGGGAAACAGAACACATTTGAGGCCATGAAGGAACTCGACCAGCCTAACTCAACTCAAACATGAGTGGAGAGAGGATTGCGGAGGTGAAGCAATAGCAGCAAGACATAAAATTAAAGGATTCCTGAAGAAGGGCTAATGCCCGAAACGTCGATTCTCCTGTTCCCTAGATGCTGCCTGACCTGCTGCGTTTTTCCAGCAACACATTTCCATCTATAAAATTAAAGGCAGCTCACAACAGACTGTGGGAGACCCAGGTACAGGAGACATCATGTGGCAGGGTGAACCCTTCCTGGAGGATATGACAGGCCGACAGCAAGAATTCAACTTCTTTAAAGGAACTAAAGTTCAGGATGAATTTTAGCCCGCAGAGATTAAAGTAAATGCCAGAGCATTTAGTTTTAAATTGTATCAATACTTTCGGAGTAAACATTTCAATCCTTTTGAATGCCACGCCATGGTTGAGCACATGAATCCTCAGACTATCTTCCATTATATTTTTGGAATTGAGAAATACAAGAATCAAAAGAAGAGGCTAAGTCCACACTATTCTTCATGACAGTAGGAAAGAGATTATGGGTAACTTGTGCATTTGTTTGGAATTTGGGCATCACTGGCTGACCAGCATTTATTGCCCATCCCTAGTTGCCACTTGAGAAGGTTGTGAGCTGCCTTCTAGAGCTACTGCAGTTGATATGGTTCAGGTTGACCCCAACACAATTAGAGAGGGAATTCCAGGATTTTGACCCAGTGACAGTGAAGGAGGGGCGATATGTTTCCAAGTCAGGATGGTGAGTGGCTTCGAAGTGAACTTGGCATGGTGTTCCCATGTATCTACTGCCATTGTCCTTCTAGATGCAAGTGATTGTGGGTTTGCAAGGTGTTGTCTAAGAATCTTTGGTGAACTTCTGCAGTGCATCTTGTAGATAGTACAGACTGCTACTCCTGAGCATTGATGGTGGAGAGAGTGGATGCTTGTGGAAGTGGGCTGCTTTGGCCTGGATGGTGACAAGCTTCTTGAGTGTTGTTGGAGCTGCACCAATCCAGGCAAACGGGGAGTATTCCATCACACTCCTGACTTGTGACTTGTTGATGGTAGACAGGGTTTGCTAATCATTATGACTTTTATTAACTGGAGCAACTTTAGGCAGTTAACAAAAACTGAAGACACTCAGTCCTAGCATTGCAAGAAGTAAGAGCAGACCATTCTAAGGGAAAAGAAGGCACCAAAGAAGGTGGCAGCTGATCACAAGAGGGCATGTCCAACAGCAGTTTTCACAAGAGGGCATATCCAACAGCAGTTTTCTTTTTCTGAATGTAGTTACCGAGATGGAAACCAACACGCAAATCATTCATTTACTCAAATCTGAATCATTGAGCCTCAGTGTAACTTTAGGGTCAGGAGCACCATTCCTGAAAACCTAGCTGCTCCTTTGGGGAACATGCTGCCCTTTCTTGAAGAAGACAAAGAAGATATTTATGTTGTCTATTTATTGCGCAGAAAATGTCAGGATATATAACAACAATTGGATATGGAGTTGGATAAAGACATTTCTCTCACGGTCCATAGCCAGTTCACTGCTGACAACAAGGAAGTGATCATTAGTTCAGCCACGAAAAAAAATCCATATCTTCCTACAGCCAGTAAACTGACCACAGGATCTGTGATATTAAAAATTATGCAGTTACAAAGATACAGTCAGACTTATAATAACAGATGTCTCAGAACTTCAATATAAATTAAAAATCTTTGAAGCCTCATTCAGGGTGCCTGCTGGCATACATAGAACTTAGAACATAGAAGAATACAGGGCAGTACAGGCCCTTTGGCCCTCGATGTTGCGCCGATCCAAGCCCACCTAGCCTACACTAGCCCATTATCCTCCATATGCCTATCCAATGCCTGTTTAAATGCCCATAAAGAGGGAGAGTCCACCACTGCTACTGGCAGGGCATTCCATGAACTCACGACTTGCTGAGTAAACAATCTACCCCTAACATCTGTCCTATACCTACCACCCCTTAATTTAAAGCTATGCCCCCTGGCAATAGCTGACTCCATACGTGGAAAAAGGTTCTCACGGTCAACCCTATCTAAATCCCTAATCATCTTGTACACCTCTATCAAGTCACCCCTAAACCTTCTTTTCTCCAATGAAAACAACCCCAAGTGCCTCAGCCTTTCCTCATACGATCTTCGCATCGACGACAATGCCCTGTTCCTGAGTAAATACTGAAGAAAAGTATTCATTCATTGTCTCCCCAATCTCTTCCGCCTCCACACGCAACTTCCCACTACTATCCTTGACTGGACCTATTCCTACCCTAGTCATTCTTTTATTCCTGACATACCTGTAGAAAGCCTTAGGGTTTTCCCTAATCCTACCAACTAAGGACCTTTCATGTCCCCTCCTTGCTGCTCTTAGCTCTCTCTTCAGGTCTTTCCTGGCTACCCTATAACTCTCAATCACCCCAATTGAACCTTCTCGCCTCATCTTTACATAGGCCGCCCTCTTCCCTTTAACAAGGGATTCCAATTCCTTATTAAACCATGGCTCCCTCACACGACCCTTTCCTCCCTGCCTGACAGGTACCTACTTATCAAGGACATTCAATAGTTGCTCCTTGAACAAGCTCCACGTATCAATTACGCCCTTGCCTTGAAGCTTACTTTTCCAGGCCACGCATCCTAAGTCATGCCTCACCGCATCATAATTTCCCTGTCCCCAGCTATAACTCTTGCCCTGCAGTGCACACTTATCCCTCTTCATCACTAGAGTAAAAGTCACCGAATTGTGGTCACTGTCCCCAAAGTGCTCACCTACCTCTAATTCTAACACCTGGCCTGGTTCGTTACCCAGAACCAAATCCAGTATGGCCTCACCTCTTGTTGGCCTATATACATTCATTCTACTTAATTGTGACTCAGTATTCACATCGGCAACAATGTCCTGTTCCTGAGTGAATACTGACGAAAAGTATTCATTCAGTGTCTCCCCTGAAGAAGGGCTTATGCCCGAAACGTCGATTCTCCTGTTCCCTGGATGCTGCCTGACCTGCTGCGCTTTTCCAGCAACGCATTTTCAGCTCTATATACATATTGTGTCAGGAAACCCTCCTGCACACATTGGACAAACACCGACCCATCTAACGAACTATGGAATACCTGCACAATTCCATATGACAGCTCTTTAATCATGTACAGAGAGCCTCAATGTGGGCTTGACATTTTTAGACAAAAACTTCAACCCTGAACAAGGCCCACCTAGAAGAAATGCAACCACCTTAAGTAGTTAATAAGAAGTTATCCAAAAGGAAAGATAATTTTAAGTAAAAAAATGTGGATCAACTTAACATTGAAAATCACACAACACCAGGTTACAGTCCAACAGGTTTATTTGAAGCACCAGCCTTCAGAGCGCTGCTCCTTTATCAGGTGGTTGTGGAGTATAAGATCGTAAGGCACATAATTTATAGCAAAAGTTTACAGTGTGATGCAACTGAAATTATACATTGAAAAAGACCTGCATTGTTTGTTAAGTCTCTCATCTTTTAGAATGACCATGTTGGTTTCAGCTCTTTTATACGTAAATCTCAGAAACGTTTTTTAAAGTTACATTCTCAAGTGAACTTTAACAATAGGTGCCATGTTAGCTCAGATAATGCATTGGAGGTGTGAGGCTGCCTGTGCCCCAATGTTCAGACTGATTCTATTTCTAAAAAAGGGATTTACAGAATCTTACATGGATTCCCACACTCACATGCACACAGACTTATACCCCTTTATACTCACACTCATACATGTACACACAGTCTCTCACAGACACTCATACCCCCGCTCCTACACACACATGCACGCGCACACATATATAAGTTTGTGGGGTGAACTTGTATTTGCAGAATTACATTTTATGTTGCTCAAAAACTGCATGAATCTATGTAAGGTTCTGTAAATTTCTTTTTTAGATTAGAATCAGTCTGAACATTGGGGCACTGACATCCTCACACAGGGCACCTCACACCTTCAATGCATTATCTGAGCTGACATGGCACCTATTGTTAAAGTTCACTTGAGAACATAACTTTTAAAAAAAGTTCTGGGATTTACATATGAAAGAACTGAAACTAACAAGGTCATTCTAAAAGATGAGAGACTTAACAAACAGTCCAGGTCTTTTTCAATACATAATTTTAGTTGCATCACACTGTAAATTTTTGCTTTAAATTCTGAGTCCTATGTTCTGATACACCACAACCACCTGATGAAGGAGCAGCACTTTGAAAGCTAGTGCTTCCAAATAAACCTGTTATAACCTGGTGTTGTGTGATTTTTAACTTTGTACACTCCAGTCCAACACTGGCACCTCCAAATCATGACAACCTAACGTTTAATGTGTAGAAAGTGTGGATGTGCATAGATGGCAGCTAGAGGCCACAAGAGAAACCAAAGGAGCCCTAGAGAGCTTTTTCAGTCAAAGCTTAGAACATCGTATCATTAACGTCACGAATACACAAAATAGTGAAATTTAAAGTTGAACAAAGGAACAAGCTTTCAGAACTTCACAAGAATTGGCACAGTCTAACTACCTCAGTGAGACTACAACAAGTTCAGCATTTAGCGCCCAAACAACACAATCAACATTGTTGCAGATTAGTCCATCAAGGACATGAGTCTCATTGGCTGAGGGGGCCAGATAAGCAATGGAATGAAAGCATTAAATGTTCATGGTTAATTTCTGATAATAGAAGAGTATCTGTAAAATAACCTTAGGGAATAAGTAGAGTGAAGGAAATTGCGTCTTTACTCTGGGTATAGCTAGTAAGCACGTACAAAAGGATGTCATTGTGGGGTGAGATCACATGGAATGGAAGAGTTCCAAGTAAGATGCCCTGTCTTAACATGCTCTCCATCTAGTCATGTTCAATAAGGGCTGTTTCTGCTCACTCACAAATGTGTAAGTCTCACATTACTATACAACAGAGTGCCCCAGACCCAACCAAGTTCAGCTGCTTCATCAATGGCCTTCCCTCCATCATATCACAAGAAATGAACACACTCACTGATGATTGCACAATTTTTAGTACCATTCACAACTCCTCAGCTAAGCAACCTATGCCCACTTGTGACAACATTTAGGCTCAGGTTGAGAAGTGGGAAATAAGATTCATGCCACACACAAGCTATTGTTAACAACATCCTGACTTTGAGAATGTGGTGCTGGAAAAGCATAGCAGATCAGGCAGCATCTGAGGAGCAGGAGAATCTACATTTCGGACATAAGCCCTTCAGCAGGACATTCCTGATGAAGGTCATATGCCCGAAACGTCAATTCTCCTGCTCCTCAGATGTTGCCTGACCTGTTGTGCTTTTCCAGCACCACACTCTCAATTCTGATCTCCAGCATCTGCAGTCCTCACTTTCTCCTAATATCCTGACTTTGAACTATATCACTGTTCCTTCACTGTCACCTAATCACAATTTTGGATCTTTGTCCTTAATAGCATTATGAATAGGCACACAACATATGGACTGCATTGATATAAGGGGTGGTCTCACTACCACTTTCTCAAGGATGGTTAGGAATGGCCGATCACTGTTGGTCTTGTCAGCCACATACATTTCACATGATTAATAGAACATAGAACAGTACAGCACAGAACAGGCCCTTCAGCCCACGATGTTGTGCCGACCTCATGTATGCACCCTCAAATCTTTGTGGCCATATGCATATCCAGTAGTGTCTTAAATGTCCCCAATGACCTTGCTTCCACAACTGCTTCTGGCAACGCATTCCATGCTCTCACAGCTCTCTGTGTAAAGAACCCGCCTCTGACATCCCCTCTATACTTTTCTCCAACCAGCTTAAAACTATGATCCCTCATGTTAGTCACTTCTGCCCTGGGAAAAAGTCTCTGGCTATCAACTCTATCTATGCCTCTCATTATCTTGTACACTCAATTAGGTCCCCTCTCTTCCTTTATTCCAATGAAAAAAGTCCGAGCTCAGTCAACCTCTCTTCGTAAGATAAGCCCTCCATTCCAGGCAGCATCCTGGTAAACCTCCTCTGAACCCTCTCCAAAGCATCCACATCTTTCCTATAATAGGGTGACCAGAACTGGACACAGTATTCCAACTGCGGTCTAACCAAAGTTTTATCGAGCTGCAACAAGATCTCACG
>NC_057723.1:70386504-70392419 GCF_004010195.1 Chiloscyllium plagiosum
TGTTGACTGTATTTAATCAAGCCATGCTCTTCCAGATGGTCATAAATCCTAAACCTCAGAGTCCTTTCTAACACCTTGCAGATGACAGACGTGAGACTTACTGGTCTGTAATTGTCGTGGATTTCCCTATTTCCTTTCTTAAGAGAGGAATTACATTTGCCTCTCTCCAGTCCTCAGGTACGACTCCAGTGGAGAGCGAGGATGCAAAGATCTTCGCAAGTGGCGAAGCAATTGCATTTCTCGTTTCTCAAAGCAGCCGAGGACAAATCTGGCCTGGGCCTGGCGACTTGTCAATCTTAACGTTTGACAAAATTTTCAGCACATCAGCTTCCTCTATCTCTATCCATTCCAGCATGCACACCTGCTCTTCAAAGGTTTCATTCACTACTTTCTTTCATAAAGACAGAAGCAAAAAAACTCATTTAGGGCTTCCCCCACCTGATCGATGTAAATAAAATAAATGTCCACAGTTTGCCATTATATTGGCTACCTCAACTGAAGACATGAGTGATGCTGCTCCTTTAGCAAGGTTAAGTTGTCCTTGTTTTTTTTTCAGAGGGGTTGTAAAGGAAGAGGTTCTGATATGTCTGGATTTATCTACTTGAGAATGCTTTTAAGTCTTTCTTTTAAAACATTTGTACAATGAAAGGGGAGTGGCCAGTTCTCCCAGTTCAGGTTTTGGTTTAGTTTGGTTTTAGATTAGATTAGATTCCCTACAATGTGGAAACAGGCCCTTCAGCTAAACTAGTCCACACCGACCCTCCGAAGAGTCACCCTTCCAGACCCATTCCCCCTAACTAATGCACTTAACTCTATGGGCAATTTAGCATGACCAATTCACCTAACCTTCACATCTTTGGACTGTGGGAGGAAACCGGAGCACCCGGAGGAAACCCACGCAAACACGGGGAGAATGTGCAAACTCCACGCAGACAGTCGTCCGAGGCTGGAATTGAACCCGGGTCCCTGGTGCTGTGAGGCAACAGTGCTAATCACTGTGCCACCGTGCTGGCCTAGAGAGCTTTTTCAGTCAAAGCTTAGAACATCACATTGTTAACTTCATGAATACACAAAATTGTGAAATTTAAAGTTGAACAAAGGAACAAGCTTGGACATGAAGTTTTTGTTTTTGAGGTGGCAGGTTAAAGAATCAGCTCCATGCTGATCTTCTCTCTCTCTGGCATCTCTCCTGTATGAAGCTGGGTTTGATTTTATCTTTTTTTGCCTAGGGGGTGTTTTTGGGGATGTTGCAAGTATTTGGAACAGCATCATTAAGTTGCGATAGAGCCGATTGGGTTTTCAGATAAGTTATTTTATTCTAAATTCGGTTATCTTTTGTTCATGTGTAAATAAGTTCTGTTTTGTTTAAAACTGAGCAGTTTGATCAGCTGCATCACTCCTGGAATATCCACCTCACACCTACTTAAAACAACTAGAAAAGGTACGGTCTGCCTGGTCCATAACACATGACAATGTCGTTCGATGTAAAGATCAAGGTAAGGATGAAAAGGCATTTTAATGCAGAACGAAGTTTGTTCAATTAATACTGTTGAGGCACATTGCTAGAAAAATATAGAGCTGGAAATGTGTTGCTGGAAAAGCGCAGCAGGTCAGGCAGCATCCAGGGAACAGGAGAATCGACGTTTCGGGCATAAGCCCTTATTCAGGAAAAATATAGAGACAATCCTGCTATCTGGGTTTCTACAGCATCTCATCTGAGAGTACAGAACTATGTTTGTTACCTCAGCACTCTCACTCTTAGAGGCAAAGAGTCACCCAATAAAAAAAAGCCCTTGAAAAATCATTTCACAATAATGAGTTGGACTGAAAAGATTTTTCTTCAATTCACAAGAAGATTTTCTTCAGAGAACCGATGAAGGCGAATATCCCAGTGATGAGTTGAACTGGCTGACCTCCACTGACTAACAATAGTACACCTGCTGAACTGAGATTGAGGTACAAGCCCACTTAAAGAGTTTATAGCATGTCTGCCATTGGGAACTGGCAGAAAATAAAATGCAAAGTCAAACGGCTGATAAAACAGGTTAGAAAGCTGAAATAAAGCATGTTTAGATATAAATCACGACATCAAAGTCTAAAATCAACAAAATGGGTGAGCTTTGCTTAGTTAAATGGTTGCCTCACAGATATAATGTTATCTTTCAGTGGGTGCAGTGGAACCCCTGCCTTTAGTCAACAAAGTAGAAAACACAGGTTTATGATTTAGATTACTCACAGTGGTCTTTTCTTTTTAGAAGATGTTTTATAAATGCATAATGATGTACTAAAACATTGATATTAATATTTTGGATGTTTAGAATCAACCTCTGATCTATTGTTATTTTATTGCTAAGGAAATAAGAGTCCCCATTATGACGTGCACTATCCCCTGCTTTATGAACATTCGCTTTATACAATTTCGCTTTTACGAAATACCTACATTAGTACCTGTTTTGCAAATCCGAAGAGGATTTTCACTTTTACAAAAACAGCGATATCCTTTCCCATATAAATCATGCACCTTCGCTTTATGCCATTTTTGGCTTATGAAAGGTTACCCTCTACTTTTGGATAGCGGGCGCTACCTGTACCAATAACAATGGGTTAGGTTTTCCATTTTTGCTAGTAAGACTCAGGGTGAATAATAATCTACCATGTCCCCAATGTTTGCCTTGCAATCGCCCTTTGCTCACTAATCATGCAACATGCTTGTATAGCACCCTGCTCATGCAACTGGGCAATAGGAGAGATGGAAGTTCATATTTGGAACCCCAGCTTCACAGCACCTCAAGCAGCAAGCCAGCAACTGATCTGCACGCTCAGCTGCTCCATCATTTTAACTGAGCAAATGGTCCAGAAAGGAAAGGTGGCACCCTGATTCCTTACCAGGGTCCTGGAGGTGCTGGCTGAGAAAGACCTGCAAAGAGGATCACACTACCCAATGCAGCCAGCCTGGAGAGGGATAGGCACCCAAGTCAGCGCAATGTCCTAGGATTAAAGGAAATCCCAGCAGTGCCAAAATGACTTTCTGCCACCCCACAAAGGTATAGAACAAAGAACATGGAAAAGTACGGCACAGAACAGGCCCTTTGGCCCACAATGTTGTGCCGAGATTTAATCCTAATGTAAAATATAGTAACTTAACCTAAGCATCCCTCAACTCACTGCTATCCGTGTGCATGTCCAGCAGTCGTTTAAATGTCCTTAATGACTCTGCTCCACCACCACAGCTGGCAATGCATTCCATGCATTCACTACTCTCTGCGTAAATAACCTACCTCTGACGTCTCCTTTATACCTTCCTCCTAATATCTTCAAACTATGACTCCTCGTACCAGTCAATCCTGCCCTGGGGTAAAGTCTCTGACTATTGGCTCTATCTATTCCACTCATTATCTTGTACACCTCAATCAGATCTCCTCTCTTCCCCCTTCTCTCCAGAGAGAAAAGTCCAAGCTTATTCAACCTTTCTCCATAAGGCAAGCCCTCCAGTCCAGGCAGCATCCTGGTAAACCTTCTTTGCACCCTCTCCAAAGCCTCTGTATCTTTCCTATAGTAGGGCGACCAGAACTGGTCTCACCAGGGACTTGTAGAGCTGCAGCAAAACCTCGTGTCTCTTAAACTCGATCCCCCTGTTAATGAAAGCCAAAACACCATATGCTTTCTTAACAACTCTATCTACTTGGGTGGCAACTTTGAGGGATCTATGTACTTGCACACCCAGATCCCTCTGTTCCTCCACACTGCCAAGAATCCTGTCTTTAATCCAGTATTCAGTATTCGAGTTTGACCTTCCAAAATGCATCACTTCGCATTTATCCAGGTTAAACTCCATCTGCCATTTCTCAGTCCAGCTCTGAATCCTGTCTATGTCACACTGCAGTCTGCAGTAGCCCTCTATACTATCGACGACACCTCCAACCTTCATCTGCAAATTTACTAACCCAACCCTCAACCTCCTCATCCAAGTCATTTATAAAAATTACAAAGAGCAGAGGCCCAAGAACAGAGCTCTGCGGGACCCCACTCAACACTGACCTCCAGGCAGAATACTTTCCATCAACAACCACACTCTGCCTTCTGTCAGCCAGCCAATTCTGAATCCAGATATCCAAATCTCCCTGTATTCCCATTCTTCCTGACCATAGGGAACCCTATCAAATGCCTTGTTGAAGTCCCTACACCTACTGCTCGACTGTCATCGACCTGTCTTGACACCTCCTCAAAGAACTCAATAAAATTGTGAGGCATGACTTGCCCCTCACAAAGCCATGCTGACTGCCTTTAGTCACACTATGCTTTGCCAAATAGTCATAAATCCAATCCCTCGGAATTCTTTCCAAAACTTTGCTGACCACAGACGTAAGACTGACTGGTCTGTAATTGCCAGGGATTTCCTTATTACCCTTCTTGAAAAGAGGAACAACATTTGCCTCCTTCCAATCCTGTGTACGACTCCTGTGGAGAGTGAAGAGGCAAATATCCTCGCCACCGGCTTAGCAACCTCCTTTCTCGCTTCCCGGAGCAGCCTAGGATAAATCTGCTGTGGCACTGGAGACTTATCAATCGTAATGTTTTCCAAAATTTCTAGCACATCAACTTCATCAAGACTGTATCCCAGCTCCTCTAAGTTTTCATTTACAACAAGTTCCCTTTCCTTGGTGAAAACTGAAGCAAAAAACTCATTTAGGGCTTCCCCTATCTGCTCATACTCCATGCACAAGTTCCCTCCACTATCCTTGATCAGTCCTACCTTCTCCCCGATCATTCTCTTATTCCTCACATATGTGTAAAATGCCTTTGGGTTCTACCTAATCCTTCTTGCCAAGCCTTTTTCGTGCCCCCTCCTGGCTCTCCTCAGTCCATTTCTGAGCTCCTTTCTAGTAAGCCTGTAATCCTCTAAAGCTGTGCTAGATCCTTGCTTCCTCCACCTTATGTAAGCTGCCTTCTTCCATTTGACAAGAAGTTCTTCTGTTCTCATCATCAAAGGTTCCTTAATCTTACCCCTTCTTATCTGTCTCAGAGGAACAAATTTGTGCATCACTCGCAACAACTGCTCCTTAAATAGTCTCCACACGTCTGTTGTGCCATTTCTATGGAACAATTGCTCCCAGTCTGTACTTCCCAACTCCTGTCTGATAGCGTCATAATTTCCTTTTCCGCAATTAAATATCTTCTCTCGGTAACTGCTCCTTTCACTCTCCAAGGCTATGCTAAATGTGATTCTGGATCAGTGGTGCTGGAAGAGCACAGCAATTCAGGCAGCATCCGATGAGCAGCAAAATCGACGTTTCGGGCAAAAGCCCTTCATCAGGAATAAAGGCAGAGAGCCTGAAGCATGGAGAGATAAGCTAAATGCCATCCCGTATTCCCAATTCCTCCGCCTCCGCCGTATCTGCTCCCAGGAGGACCAGTTCCACTATAGAACACACCAGATGGCCTCCTTCTTTAGAGACCGCAATTTCCCTTCCCACGTGGTTAAAGATGCCCTCCAACGCATCTTGTCCACATCCCGCACCACTGCCCTCAGACCCCACCCTTCCAACCGTAACAAGGACAGAACGCCCCTGGTGCTCACCTTCCACCCTACAAACCTCCACTTAAACCAAATCATTTGCCGACATTTCCGCCACCTCCAAAAAGACCCCACCACCAGGGATATATTTTCCTCCCCACCCCTTTCCGCCTTCCGCAAAGACCGTTCCCTCCATGACTACCTGGTCAGGCCCACGCCCCCCTACGACCCACCCTCCCATCCTGGCACTTTCCCCTGCCACCGCAGGAACTGTAAAACCTGTGCCCACACCTCCTCCCTCACCTCCATCCAAGGCCCTAAAGGAGCCTTCCACATCCATCAAACTTTTACCTGCACATCCACTAATATCATCTACTGTATCCGTTGCTCCCGATGCGGT
>NC_057723.1:70393124-70437278 GCF_004010195.1 Chiloscyllium plagiosum
TGTCCCGTTGACTTGTCCAGACTTGTCCGACCTGCCTAGCTCCTTTTCCACCTATCCACTCCACCCTCCCTGCCCTGACCTATCACCTTCATTTCCTCCCCCACTCACCTATTGTACTCTATGCTACTTTCTCCCCACCCCCACCCTCCTCTAGCTTAACTCTCCAGGCTCAGGCTCTCTGCCTTTATTCCTGATGAAGGGCTTTTGCCCGAAACGTCGATTTTGCTCCTCGTCAGATGCTGCCTGAATTGCTGAGCTCTTCCAGCACCACTGATCCAGAATCTGGTTTCCAGCATCTGCAGTCATTATTTTTACCTCTATGCTAAATGTGAGGCAGTTGTGATCACTTTCACCAAAGTGCTCTCCCACCGCGGAATCTGACATCTGTCCTGGCTCTTTGCAGAGCACCAAATCCAAAATGGCCTCTCCCCTCGTTGGTCTGTCTGCATACTGAGTAAGGAAACCCTCTTGAACACACCTGACAAAAACGGCTCCCTCCAAACCATCTGCACTTAGGAGGTTCCAGTCGATATTGAGAAAGTTGAAATCATCCATAACAACAAGTGTATGCTCCACTAATTTATCTCCCTCATATTGACAGGGTTACCACTACTCACTCTCACCTTGCCACTGCTCATGGACTGCAAATCTCACTACAGCACCATGTCCATTCAGTGGTTTCGATCTACCTCAACCTGTCTATTTCTGCCAGCCTCAGAATACTATGTCCCCAATTCGATGTGATTCTCCTACTTGACATCACTTATTAAAGTAATCCAGACTGTGCTAGGAATTATACCTGAAATCAATTTAACATAATCAGTTGGGTTCACAGAATGATGTGTTTGCATGTGCTAGAAGCGACATAAATTTATAGATGGGATCTTGGGGTTTTTTGGGGAAATCATAGAAACATTGCACCTTTGTCATTGAAAAGCAAAGAGGTCATGGGGACTTCCATTCTCTGGTGTTTTCACATGGTAACAACTTGACCAATCAGAGTCTATCTGTCTGGTCTGAGAATTAAGATTGACAGTTAAGTTTTCTTGCTGCATCTCAAATCAAATGACGTCCCTTTGGTCACAGGTGATTTTTGCATTTTGGAATATCCGCAGGATGAAAAGCTTTGACTTTTTGTTTCTGTTTAGCAATGGTTAACCATATAATTGAATAAAGCATCCAGGTAGGATAGCCCCAGAGAAAAGAAATTCACACAACCATTCAGATGAGGATGAGGTGGAGAAATTAACGCACAACCATAATGGGAAGGTTAAGCTGGGAGCAGAGATTCTACACTGTGCCAGAAGCTCTTTTGCGAAAATGCTAAAGTGAACGGGTACTCAAGGAACTGATACTCTGCAGCCAAGAACAACTCCAATTAGAGGGACACACAAAGGAAATGTTGTATTTTCAACGTCACTGAAATAGATGGCCCTGCTATTATGAGCATTCACAAAGCGCTGAAGATTACCTCATTAACTGATGAAGGGAAGGAGACAGCACTGAGAGTGGAAGATTATGCATGCAACGAAAAACACCATTCAATCAGGAACAAGGAAGGACTGATCCCAATGTTTTGAAAAGAGATTGGGTGCTTT
Source organism: Chiloscyllium plagiosum (assembly GCF_004010195.1). Lineage (NCBI taxonomy): Eukaryota > Metazoa > Chordata > Chondrichthyes > Orectolobiformes > Hemiscylliidae > Chiloscyllium > Chiloscyllium plagiosum. The sequence goes on from NC_057723.1 coordinate 70,394,723, forward strand.
GAAAACATTGACCATCATATTGTTATTGATCGCATGATGTAATCAATGGTACCTTTGCCCATACAATGTACTAAGAGAACTAACAGGAAAGTTGGAAGGAATCACCAAGAAATGGGTGAGAAGAAGGTAATTTCCAGAGTTACAGAGATTGATGAAAGAGAATTATTTGCACTTTGATATGGATGCCAAAAATCCCATACTCCATGAAAATTCCATAAACCATATCACAATGAGAGAAAGTTCACAGTGATAAATGATATGCATTCACTGCAGCAAATGTACAGTCAAAATCTGTGTAAAACTCCATTAAGAGTGTAAAGGTTACTCTTGAAACTTCAGGGATATAACTTCACTCTGAAATACAAGCCAGGAAGAGACATGGTATGAACAGGTGCTCAATTTGCTTCTGACCGCAGGAGAAACATGAGATAAAAGATCTCAGTACAAAAATCCACCAGCTGGTTAACATAACCTTACCAAAATTAAGCTAAATTGGAGAAGAAGCCATTGAAGATGAAGAGTTATGGATTCTCAACAAGTGATTCAAGGATGGTCTGATCAGATATAGCAAACAGAGGCAGGAATGCAGCAGCAACACTGATCTATCAGAGACAACATCTCACTGAGAGATGCTGTTCTGCCAGCTGGGGCCACACCCCAAAGGAAGGCAGGAAAAGGCCTGAAAGCCACAGGAGAATGGAAAGGTGTAACCTCAGAGTCAGATCAGCTCTGTAGTCATCTATGAAATCATCTAAAGATAGGTGCTCATATGCAAGGCATACCAGAAGTACATGGCAGAATGTAAGGTGATAGTTACTAATGCCTCACCCCTCCCCAGCAACCACCCCGCCCCACCCCCCAGACTACATCAGAGCTGATTTGTTCACAGACAATCAAGAATGCTATCTCAGAATTGCAGATTACCAGGCAAGGTTCTCTTTTATCTGAAAGGTGAACAATTTGAGAGCTACAACAAGCATCTCAGCTGTACAAGTTATGTTCACAAAACTAGGGCTTCCTGGAGATATTATACCATATGATGGAACCCAATACATCTCCAGAGAACTTAAAAGATTTGCTGAATGGTATGGGTTCAAAATTATTACTCAACGGCGCACAGGTCTTTAGAAAGGCACTCTGGACAATCAAGAGAATCCTCACAAAATGTGGAAATGCAAGGCTGGGCACAACCTTGCCTTATAGTCTCTCCAATCTATGCCTCTAAAGGCTGATATGAAATCACTGGCTAGACAGAAAAACATCTATTAACTGTTGTTTCTTTCCACTTAATGTTGCCACTGTCACTTTTATTTCATGACTATAACTGTGCTCCCAATTCTGTTGTGCAACACTTTATCAAATGCATTTTGGATATCTGTGTGCACCATACCAACATTGTTTTCCTTATAAACCTTTTGTAAATTAGAATTTGAATCCCTACAGTGTGGAAACAGACCCTTTGGCCCAACAACTCCACAAGAACTTTCAAAGAGTATCCCAGCCAGACCCATTCCCCTACCCTATTACTCTGCATTTCCCCTGACTAATGCAACTAACCTACACATCCCTGGACACTATGGGCAATTTAATTTGGCCAGTTCACCTAACCTGCACATCTTTGGATTGTGGGAGGAAACCGGACCACCCAGAAGAAACCCATGCAGACACAGGAAGAATCAGCAAACTCCACACAGACAGTCACCCAAGGCTGGAATTGTACCTGGGTCCCTGGTGCTGTAAGGCAGTAGTGCTAACCACTGAGCCACCATGCCACCCACTAAAATTGCAGGCCTCTTATCTCCCTGCCAAATCTGGTTTCATAGAATCCCAACAGTATGGAAACAGTCCATCTGGCCCAACAAGTCCACACCGATCCTCTGAAGTGTAACCCATCCAGGCCCATTCTCCTACCCTATTACTCTACATTAACTCTGACTAATGCACCTAACCTACACATCCCTGAATGCTATGGGCAATTTAGCACAGCCAATTCACCTAACCTGCACATCTTTGTGTCACCACATCACAAAGTTCCAGCCAGTGAGTTAAACATTATTTGCCCATAACAAATCCATTGCTGGCTTTCCTTAGTTAACTTACATTCACAAAAGTGGCTATTATGTTTGTCCTGAATTATTGCTGCTCAGAGGTCCCCACTCCCCAAGTTAAACTTTCTTGCAGCTGTTGGGCTTATTTTTCCACCATTTTTGAAGGGTATAACGATTCTCTAGCACCATTGCTAGACTTAAGGAAAACTGGAAGATGATGGCCAATGCCTTTCTCCTATAAGAACAGTCCATCCAATCCCTCCCCCTTATCAAATTTATATCCTTTAAATGTTTGAACCATCACCCTCTTCACCAGAATCGATCACTTAATCTGAGCTATCAACATCTTTTTTCCACCAGCACTCCACTGCCACACCCCTCCCAACTACGGCATAAATGCTGCCCTCACCCACACTTCACTTAGTTATCCAGACTTGAAACATTAGCTTGGTCTCTCTCCAAGGATGCTGTCTGACTCACTGTGATCTCTGTGTTGTTTTCAGTACCTATGCGACATCTTCTTTCCTTAATGGCAGATGCAAAATATTCACTTAGTAGCTTATCTATGCCCCTTACCTCCATGCATAAATCCCTTTTGGTTTCTAATTAGCACCACTCAGCACCCTTTTATATGCCTATAGAAGCCTTTAAGATTGTCTTTAATCCTGGCTACCAGTCTCTTCTCATATTATCTTTCTTCACTTCTCTTAGAGTCATGGAGTTCTTACAGCACGAAACAAAGCCCTTTGACCCAAGATGTCTGCAACGGTTATCAATGACCTATCCATTCTAATCCCATCTTCCGGCATATTTAACCTTGTGTGCTATAGTGTTTCGTGTGCTATAGTGTTTCATGTGCTCACCTAAATACTGCCTACAGGATGGATCCTCCCTCTACCATTCATCACTATCTGAACGAAAAAGTATTCCTTAAATCCCTTCGAAACCACCTGCCCATTACATTAAACCTGTGACCCTGGTTACTGACCCCTCTACTAAAGGGAAATGTTTTCCCCTACATACCCATTCTCTGCCTTTCAGAACTTTGTTCACCTCAGTCAGTTCCCCCTTCAACTTTCTTAGCTCAAAGTAAAACAACATCAACCTATCTAGTCTCTCTTCATAAATCGCTCCGGCCCAGGCAGCACCTTGGTGAATCTTCTCTGCACTGTCTCCAGTGAAATCACATCCCTCCCATAGAGTGCTCACCAGAACTACCCACAGTACTCCAGCTGTGGCTTTATTAATGTTTTATACGGCTCCATTGTCTTATTTCCTTTTTCACATTCCTCCTGAACTGCTGAGAAATATATATTTTTCAGAAAGAGGGATTTGAGGAATGTTATATTGTAAAATGATACCTAAAGGAATAGGAACCAATTGTTACAAGGCTGTGCATCCCAGGTTTCACATTTTATGGCTGCACCACAGTCATGTGCTGAGTAACAATGTATCAATCAGTGCACCAGCCATATGCAGAGTTGAAAGAAATGTACTCAATGAAACTGCAGGATTTTAAGTTTAATATGTGATTATTTCTAACTTATGGGAACCCAGAAGATGTAACAAACTCAATTTCTTGAGTGTTTTATTCTGCGTTCAGTTTCTTCCTGAGGTACAGTGTCTGTGCTCATTTGTCTCTCAGCAGGCGTTGCATAAGATCTAAATCCTGTGCCAAATGTACTCTGAAATGCTGCTTAGAAATCCAGGCCTACCTATTGCTTCATTTATTAATTCACATGAAAAAGTAGGTTTGAGTGCACAGTGGAAGACATCATTCTAAAGTTAATAAGCAATGGAAAAAGTGCTTTCTTAATTTCTCGCACGCTAATTGTGTCACTATGTCTTGTACAAGCCAACATTTTCAGAGGTCTATACTTACACCCTCCCTACATTTCCGTATAGAGTGAAAGCAAAACGCTGTGCATGCTGGAAATCTGAAATACAGGGAACGCTGGAGAAACTCAGCAGGTCTGAGGCACCTGTGAGGAGAGAAACAAATTTAACATTTCGGGTACAGTACGATTCTTCTTCAAAGCCTTCAGAAGAAGAGTCACACTGGACAAGAAACATTTACTCTGTTTCGCTCCCCACAGATGCTGCCGGACCTGCTGAGTTTCTGCAGCATTCTCTGTTTGTTTTCGTGATGCACCAATTCTCAGTGACAACATGTCTCCCTTGACAAAGTATTAAATTGAGGGTTACGAACCCTCATTGACATTATGTCTACATTTAACCAGTATTACATTCCGAGTACCAATGGTCAGTGATATTGTGCCTGAATTGAGGATACATGGAATTCCACTACAAGGGAATAGAGGCTTAAGTGGGAGACCAGGTGGGAAAGCAGAGTTAAAGGTCACAGCCATGAGATCAGCCATGATCTATTGCATGGTGGAATGGGCTCGTGGGGCCGAACGGCCTATGCTTGCTCCTATTTCTTATCATTCTTTATTTTATGAATTCAAGCATAAAGATTAAGAATATTCGATTAATCTGACACAATGTTTTCGACTACTAATAGATAAAGTTAATGGCAGTTGTCTTTTCCCTAGGATGTCTAGAGGGTGCATTTTTAAGGTGGGAGGAGAGAGATTTAAAAAAGACATGGGGCAAATATTTTACACAAAGGATGGTCCGCATGTGGAGTGGACTTCCTGAGGAATTGGTGGATGTGGGCACAACTACAATGTTTAAAAGACATTTGGATAAGTACATGATTAGAAAAGGCTTGGAGGGATATGGGCCAGGAGCACGCAGGTGGGACTGGTTTAGTTTGGGATTACATTTGACATGGACTGGTTGGACTGAAGGATCTGTTTCCGTGCGGTATGACTCTATCACTCGAAAGAAAATACTTTTTTTTAAAAGCGAGGTATCATAATGCAAATAGAAATGGGATGGACCGTATTTTTAACTTACCAAAATGTCTTTTCTTTGCTGTAGGGACTCTGAGTACCCCGTTGAGTTATTGTCTTCTCTCTAATTTACCTTGCCGTATTTTTTTCCCAACAGATCGGCTCTATTTTAGCGCTGGGACCAGATTGAAGGAAGCTAGCACAGTAACAAATGGGAGCTGACTAGGCTGGCGTAAGGAAGCTAAAAAAACACTTAAGCGAAATAAATTAAAAGAAAATCAAACATGGAGGATTATAATAGATGGGCTTGTGTTGCAGGGTAAGCATTATTTGATTGATGTCGTCGTGTAACGATAAATAGGTTCCAGGTGAGGGAGATTAACCAAAGTATTAAGATGCCAAACGCTTCTCCATTTATAGAATAATTGGACAGAATTATCATTGTTGACGGGTGACTTGGCTAATATCTCTCACCTGGAGCCCATTTATTGCTACATAATCTCCGACCATTGAGAAGACGCTCTCCCAGCAACACTAAGTAGCCTATTAGAGAAAACGCGAGCCAATCAGAGAGAAGCGACAGATTACCCGAGAGAGTACAAAAAAAGTGAATGGAGCTTTTACTTCGCCTACGACAAGGGAGAGGCTTCAATGCTCCATACAATCCCACTAGTGTTTGCCATTTTAATGAAAATTGTGTCCACTGATTGCAATAATTAGGAAATTATGGCTTTAAAAAGAGGTCTATTTTTGTCGGCTACAACTATACAATGGAAAAATTGTAAAAGTAAAATCAAATTATAAAATAAAATGCACATAATTGTGATGTTATGAGTAACAATTACCCAGAACGCACTTTGTGATAGCACTGCGTACATTTACCCAGAATGCATTGCATGAAGGAGAAGCAATGGCATCTCCCAGGTGATGATTTCCTAATTGGGAGGCTCCACAACACAGAAGTGCACTTCACAGAAGCCTCTGCTTATCAGTAAATTATTGAAATTTATTTTCTTTAAAAATTGGATACAGCTTTAAATTTGCGTTGTTTCATTTTGTAATTAAAGTCACATTTAGCATGAATTTCCATTTTTAAACACTAACGATTTGTTCCCTCAATATTTGCAGGCATTTGATTACACAGAGTGCTAATGCAGAGTCCATGGATGAATCCTAATGCACGGTGTCTACAGATGAATCCTAGTAAAGTGCACTGACGGCAACTCATTAATATCCCTTTGAAGCCCACCACAGATCGGAGCTAAAAAACTGCTATTGCCACACAATAAAACAGAAACACTTAAAAAGACGCCTATGAACAAATGACATTAGTATGCAATATAACGGTATGCTATATGCAAGAAAAGAATTTAGTAGCAGAGAGCATATGGTGAATTCCAGGTTTTGTTCTGAACTGAAATTCCGGGTGAAGCCAATCAAACTTTAACACAGTAATTTCTCATCTAAAACCACGATCTTCTCTTTGATTGAATGTGGATCACAGCTATAATGCAAACTTATTGGGATTTGCCAGACTGTAGTCGGGATGGCTCATTTTACCCACAACTTGTTTGCATAAAAGAATTGAACAGAAATGTTCCTGGCTGTCAGTAAAACAGCCTCCTGTGTCCTGCCTCTTCACTATGTTTACGAAATGAAAGGTTGAAATCAAAAGTTTGTTCAGCCTACTCGAGTCCATCATCCTAATCTTCGAGCTCTCCCACTCTGATGCCAGTCTGCCCCTGTAAGTAAAGGTGAATCCTCTATTTCCCACAAATCATACATTTGTGAAAAACTCAGTCAAGCTGCCCTTAATTAAAATAAATAAACAGAATATCTCAGATTCCATTTCTGCTGGGGCAGGTTCCGCCTACTCCAGACACATAGACTTTTAAGATTACTGCTGCCTAGCAGATTATCTCGGATGTTTCTCTTACCTTGTGTGACATCCAATGGGAATATTGTTTTCACTCGTCAACAGGCTGAAACTTCCTTTGAAGAGATCTATGAACACATACACCATCGTAAATTGAACACTGCTTTACCTTCCTTAAATAATCTGGTAATACTTTGTGTCAAGGGTTCACCCAAACTTAGATATAAGTGCTTAAACGAAGCAAATTTCACTGAGGAGCATGAATATACACAAAGGAAACTTTTGTTTATGATTCAAAGGTAATAATACTGGATTTAAAGCATTTTGCAACTCAGATCAAAAATAAAAGTTGCAACATCCAACCTGTAGGACAAATGCCTAATCGAATGAGCTGGACAGTCTTTATCTGTCCCCTGGAAGGTGAGAGTCCCACCATTCAACATGAGTTTTTTTAAATTTTATAGAGTCCCTCCAGCATGGAAGCAGGCCATTTGACCCATCGAGTCTACACTGACCCTCCAAAGAGCATCCCTCCCAAATCCGCTCCCCCCCCAACCCTATCCCTGTAACCCTGCATTTCCCATGTCTAGACCACCCAACTCACATATCCCCAGGCACCCTGAGCAATTTAGCATGGCCAATCCACCTAACCTGCACATCTTTGGACCGTGGGAGGAAACCGAAGGAAGCCCACGCAGACACGGGGAGAATTTGAAACACCTCAATCTGTATTCATTCCAATCAACCTTAATCTACAAATCAGCATTCAATAAAGATGTTTTGACAACACCTAATTCAGTGTACCTGGGTAAAGATGCGGGTCAACTCCATCACTAATGACATTGTGGCTCTACTTACACCAAATGGGCTGCAGTGATTCAAGAATGCAACTCACCACCACCTTCTTCTGGCAAACTAGGAATGGCCAATAAATGCCAGCCCAGCTGAAGTGAATAAAAGAAAGATTCACCTGTGTCCATTTGATATTTTCACCAGATCCACAACAGTCCTGCTTTTTACACATTTAACTAAAATTTAATGGAAACCTAAGTCCTTAATTTCAATTGAGAACTGCCAGTCCAACAGGTTTGCTATTCCAATGGAGATGAAAAGATCTTTGAGGATGAGAGATGTGTTGAGAATAAACAACCCTTCATAGTTCACAAGGAAATGGCTCTTCTGTTTGTCCACTGACAAACGACAAAAAGTCAAGAAACATCAAGAATTACTGTTGAGTTGGAGAAATTCATTCAAGTGACAATGCCACTCAGGGCAGACTGCATGGTGGGCCAGTACCCATCATCGTCATATGGCACTCCTTAATGATATAACCACCCCTACCCTCCCTGCTCTGGAGAAATTTGGTGATGCAACACAAACGCATTTCTCCCCCACAACAGCTTTAATTCTCTGACTTACACTAACTGCCAAGGAAGCTCTGCTTTGCAAAATTACCATTGCACTGTTTATTCTGATCTTACCAATTCCTCTTCACAGGGCAAACTGTTAAAAGGTTAGTGGGACTATAAACAAAATACTTCCGTGTTACTAAATCTAATCATTCAATATTGTCCATAAATTATTAGAAATCTTGCTTTGCACTTTACGCCCACAAATGTCACTCAGGTTGTCGTGATTTTCTGTCATATTTTTGTCTCCGCATTTCCCCCTGGTAACTCCAACATGAACACTTCCCATTCAATATTCGATGTCAACATCAAGCCATTTTTGGATACTATATTGCTCTATGGAACAAGTTTACTCAGTCTCTTCCTTAATTCCATTAGCAACATTTGCATGTATAAATTTTTATATATGCATAAAATGACCTGAGATAACATCATGGCAAAGTTAATGGTAGTATATTATTTCCTGTTTGTACATAATTAAACTGTCAAATCACAATTGGTTGATGTGTAGACTGAACTCTGTGTTCTGATTGCTTTGAGGTTAAGGGATTATAAAGCATAAACCATGACTGAAAATTAAAGTTTGCCCAATAAATACTCAGAGTGTTAACACAAAATGCACAGAACAAACATCAGAAAAATGGTTAGACTTACTAATACAATTGTTAGAGAGCAAACTACTATCATATCATATAACAAGCACAAAATTCAAATCCCTGCACACAAACAGTTGGATTAATGCTAATTGTATTTAATAAATTTTGCAGTGAACTATTTAAGTCAGCACACTACAGGCCCCAGAGGGTGTGTAACGCATAGCATGGTGCAGTCCTAATTCCCTGTTCAAAACATCCCAAAATGCTGTTTACTAAATTGCAAATGTTGCATTTTAAACCCCAACTCACCAATTCCTTTGGAACATTACATATATATTAATGTATCGTTTAATTCCGCCAGACCACAATTCTCAGATAACTAGCAACACATATAAATGCACTCCTACAAATCCCTGTATACAAGATTCCCCAAACACAATTAATCACAGAGCCAATGCATTCCATTTTAAACCCCTTGGACAGTACTGTGGTTCCTGGAATACATATCACTGGTGTATTTTAAATCCCCAGTCAACCATTCCTCCACTGCTGATGGCATACGGTATAGCAAGGCAATCGCTTAAATTCCTACACACAAGCTCCAACACCACGAGGAATGATGGATTGGTTAGAGGGAGTTACAGTGGAGTAGCTTCTTCCTATCAATCCATTTTATTTTGCCAAGAAGAGTGCTGAAAGTTCTGCTCTATTGATTGGAGATACATCAGTTGGAAAATTGAGCCCACTAAATTACTCAAAGACATGGTGCTAAACGATTTAAAGTGGAACGCCTATATTGATTAATTGTTCAGGAAAACAAATAATAGACTACCATCATAGCAGTGTAAAGAGTGATGGATTTATGAAAACAGATTTCTTAAGCTTTTTTTTAACCAAAGTTGATAGCAGACTCAGAACAAGAATAGCAAGAGTCATTCTGACAAGCTAAAGGGGATTCCCCCTGTCAAGATCCCTCAGAATCTTAACTTCATAAAACAATAGCCTTTATTCCAAAAGCTACCTCATGATCATTCAGATGATTATATATGTATATCTCTCCTTGAGTAAGATGATCAAAACTGTATATAATAGTCCAACAAACTGTCCAGTTGTTGCAAAACTTCCCTACTATTATACATAAATTCCCAGCTCGGCAAACAGAACCACAACAACGAGCACCTGAGCTACAAATCTTCTCACAAACTTTGAACTATTATACATAGTCTCCCACGCACTAAGGCCAACATTTGAGAGAGGTGATGGCCTGGTGGCTCAGTGGTTAGCACAATTACCTCAGAGTGCCAGGGTTCCAGTTTTGATTCCACTCTCAGGTGTGGAGTTTTCACATTCTCCCCGTGACTGCATGTATTTCCTCCCACAGTCCAACGATGTGCAAGTTAGGTGGATTAGCTAAGTTTCTCATAGTGTTCAGGGATGTGGAGGTTAGGCACATTAGCCCTGGGAAATGCAGAGTTACAGGGATAGGCTAGAGGGATGTGTCTGATTGGGAAGCTCTTTGGAGGGTCGGTGTGGACTCGTTGGGCCGAATGGACGATTTCCACACTGTGTAGCAATTCTATAGATTCTATAGATATCGTTCCTGTCTGATCTATTTGCTTGATCAGATTGCGTTTAACAGTTGTGTCCCTTTCACGAGAGGTCAAGAATGTTATGACAAATTAATGTTTTCAAAATAAGGAATACATGTTAATAATTAGGTAAAAGAATGTTTCATAAAGCTAAAATGAAAACATTATTGTGTATACTGATTCATTCTCCAAAGAGTCCATTGATTAGGAGACGACCAACAAATGAAGGTAAGAAGAAAATAGAAGCCCTGTAGTTCTGGTCATCCAACATGTTGGAGAATATGATTAGGAAAATATACAAAAACAATATTTGGAATTAAAACGTCTTCAAATGTAGATGACAGGCAATATCTTTATGGCTGTAATTGCTACATAAAATAGTCTAAGATAGTTAATCCTTATCCTATCTGTATGCTTAGTCTTTGGAATGGAAGATTAGTTTATTATCTTCCAAGACCCATGCTAGGGAGATTTTTGCAATCTTGGTATGCTGAGTTTATAAAATTTCATTTATATCAAGAGTTATGGCAAAGGACATGATGATGTATTGGCCTTTTAACTTAAAAGCAAGACCACTGTACTGAAAGGAGATAAAGAGGGAAGCATCTGGAGGATAGAGCTCACTGTAATGTATTTTATCTATTGTGACTGCATTTTCTCTTTCCCTGTGACCCCATAAAATATTTTATAAAAATTTAAAATACTTGACTGTTGTTGATTACATTCTCGGCATGAAGGACAGCAACATTTGGCCATGGTATTACAAAATCCATATTTCTCATCAGCATATTCGAAATTACATTTACTTTTGATTCCTTCTCCTGCTAACTAACCTAATCCCCTACACAATCCAAAACCCCAGCAAACCCCCACATGTTGATAAGTCTTGAGAACGTATCTATGGACAAGTTAGTATTTCGTGGTCTGTTTGATGGAGGTTTATTCGCAATCTCAAACACTATTTCCTCAGTGTTAGCTGTTAACTGTTCTAGGAGACATCTTAGTGGGTAAATTTGGATGGAAGTTGTTTCTCCAATTTCTGCACCATTAAATCATTTCCCCAGATTTCATTGTACTTTTTAAGCCTTCTTGTTAACTGCCTGTCGATTTAGTCCCCAACACATTTGATTTTGCCAGTGGTATAGCAGCTGGAAACTATCTGAGTATTCACTGCTAAGATACCCTAGGTAACCTGGAATAAGATTTGTGCAAAGAAAACAGGAAGTATTGGGAGATATTCAGCAAATCAGACAGCATTTGGGGACAGAGAAATAAATTTCGCCTTCCAGGTCAATGATTTTTCATCAGAACTAGGAAGACTTTGAGGTATAACAGGTTTGAGAACAACAATCAAAGCAAAATAGAAGAATTTGTGTGTTTAAAATTTCTGAAAACATTTAACAGTAAGAATTGAAACTTCAATACACTTTTTAAACTTTTGTTTGTACTTTCATGCATTCCTGATGAAGGACTTATGCCCGAAACATCGACTGTCCTGCTCCTTGGAAGCTGCCTGACCTGCTGTGCTTTTCCAGCACCACACTATTTGACTCTTTCAGTACAAAGACCAGTTCATATTATTAATAGGATGCAATGTCACAACTCACTAAGGTTTCTTCAACAATACCTCCCAAACATAAGAACGTGAGAAATGGAGCAGGAGTAGTCCCTTCAGCCTCACAACAACACAGCAAGGACATGGCTGACCTTCTCGGGATTCAATTCCTCTTTCATGCCAGTTCATTATAACCCACAACTCCCTAAAACTTCAAAAATCTTTCTATCTCCTCTTCAAATATTTGCATGACCTAGCCCTCGTGACACTCTTGGTGAGAATTCCAATGATTCAGTGCCTTTTGAAAAAGATGTTCCTTTGAATCTCAGTTTTAAATGTGAATCCCCTGTAACAAGTTTGACATTCCCCCACAGTGGAAACATTTTCTCAACATCTATCCTATCAAGAATCTTAATAAAAACTGTGGAAGCTGGAAATCTGAAATGAACATGAGAGGTAAGCAGAGTTAATGTTTCCTGATGAAAGGTTTTTTCCTGAAACGTCAATTCTCCTGCTCCTCAGATGCTGCCTGACCTGCTGTGCTTTTCCAGCACCACGCTCTTGACCCTAATCTCCAGCATCTGCAGTCCCCACTTTTGCCTTAATGTTTCTGAAGAAGACTTATACTGGACATGAAAAATAATTCTGATTCTCTCTCCAAAGACTGTTGAGTTGCTCCAGCAAATTCTCATCAAAGAATCATAGAACCCCTATAGTTTGGAAATAGGCTGTTTGGTCCAACAAGTCCACACCAGCCCTCTGAAGAGTAACCTACCCAGACCCATTCCTCTACATTTATCTCTAACTAATGCACCTAACCTACACATCCCTGAACACTATCGGCAATTTAGCATGGCCAATTCACCTAACTTGCACAGTGGGAGGAAACCAGAGCACCTGGAGGAAACCCACATTAACATGGGGAGAATGTGCAAACTCCACACAGCCAGCTACCTGAGGCTGGAATTGAACCCAGATCCTTGGCGCTGTGAGGCAACAATGCTAACCACTGAGCCACTTATCTCTAACTAATGCACCTAACCTACACATCCCTGAACACTATGGGCAATTTAGCATGGCCAATTCACCTAACTTGCACAGTGGGAGGAAACCAGAGCACCTGGAGGAAGCCCACATTAACATGGGGAGAATGTGCAAACTCCACACAGCCAGTTACCTGAGGCTGGAATTGAACCCAGGTCCTTGGCGCTGTGAGGCAACAGTGCTAACCACTGAGCCACCGTGTCGCCATTCTCTCTGTTCCTGTTTGATTTATCCTTTGGTTTCATGATCGTTTAACTTTTATTCACTTTGACACATGTAAAGTGACAATCATCCAAAGCAGAGTTCCAATGTGATAAAGGACCATGTCCTTATTGGTTTTGTTTCTCCATTGGTTTCAGCCAATCACAGATATTATTTGATGATGACCTCCTGGTATATTGATGCAAGTTCCAATACTTTTTGTTGCCTCCTTATGCACCAGTAGTTTACGGATTTAAACTGGTCTATTCAGAAAGACTGACTAAAGTAGCTCCACGAACAAGGTAGAGAGCTGAATGGTGCATAAATAGTTTTTTCTCCATTTTAATGCTGCATTAAGGAAAAGTAAATATTTTGCTTGCTTTTAAAACAAAGAAGAAGCAAGTGATTTTCAGGTTGGCTTAAAATTAGAGTAATGTTTTAAAATTTATTGCAAAAATACACTTAATTCATAAAAATAAATCTTGCATGTTTTAACTAAACATATTCAGTTTGTGATTTTTAAAAGTGACTTGGATGAGGAAGTGGCTTTTAAAACAAAGAAGAAGCAAGTGATTTTCAGGTTGGCTTAAAATTAGAGTAATGTTTTAAAATTTATTGCAAAAATACATTTAATTCATAAAAATAAATCTTGCATGTTTTAACTAAACATATTCAGTTTGTGATTCTTAAAAGTGACTTGGATGAGGAAGTGGAAGGGTGGCTTAGTAAGTTTACCGATAATATGAAGGTTGGTGGAGTGGTGGAATAGTGTAGAGGGCTGGTGCAGGTTGCATCGGGACATTGACGCAGGATGCAGAGCTGGGCAGATGGATGTTCAACCTGGAAAAGTGTGAAGCGATTCATTTTGGAAGGTCAAATTTGAGTACAGAATACAGGGTTAGAGGTAGGATTCCTGGCAGTGTGGAGGAACAGAAGGATTTTTATGGACCATGTCCTATAGATCCCTCAAAGTTGATTGAGGTGTACAACATTATGAGAGGCAGAGATACAGTAGATAGAAGGAAACAATTCCTTTTATGACAAGGGTCAGTAACCAGGGGACATTGATTTACATTAAGGGGCAGTAGGTTTAGAGTGAATTTAATTATTTAAAAATTGACCCAGAGGATGGGGTGGTGGGTGAGAGTTAATATAGAACTCAGTGCCTCATTGGGTGGTTTCATTCCTTATTCAAGAAACATTTTGATAAACACTTGAAAAAACCAGAGCACACATGCAATGTTTCTGATGATCTGAACACATGCACAGCCATCTGATATTCCACACGAGGAAATTGGAGTTGATGTGCCGATGGTGGCATTGACTTCCAATCCCGAATTCACAACCGCTCATGGACCACTGAGTCCGATCTAACCAGAAAGAAAACTAGAGGCAACACCACGTTCAAGGCCACAGGCCACATTCTAGAAAATGGGATTAGAGTAGGTGGGTCCTTGATGACTGGCATGGACATGATTTCATTCTGATTTCAGAGATGCCAAGTAGTCATGCCGCCCACTACCCTCTGGATGTACGAAGTTAGCCTTCCTCAGTAATGAAATACCCAAGGTACCGTACCCTTGCCCAGAAGAGGTGGCATCTCTCCGGTTTAATTTCATCTTGGGTTGTGACAAGCACCAAGATGGTGTCTAGACTTGCAAGGGTTTCTTTGAATGTCAGGCTGAAGGTGGGAATGTCATCCAGATACACCAAAATATAATGTCACCAAAGCTTTATGCATCACACACATGAGGGTGGCAGGGGCATTACAGAGGCCAAATAGGCATATTTGTAAAGGTGTCTATTCAGAATGCTATATTTTCATTATCTTCAGGTTGTTGAGCTGGTAGGTTTGTTCTCAGATGTTTCGTCACCATGCCAGGTAACATTATCAGTGAGTGCAGGGTGTTCTGTTCTGTTTTCCATTTATGTGTCTTGGTCCTGTTAAAGTGGGTGAAATCATCTCCGGTTCTTTTTCTCAGACATTGGTAAGTGGGGTCCAAATCGATGTGTTTATTGATGGAGTTCCAAATCAATGTCTTAACAGACCAAGACACATGAATAGAAAGCAGGACAGAACAGCAGCGGTTCAACGGAAGCTCACTGATGATGTTACCGAGCATGGTGATGAAACATCTGAGACCAAACGTTCCAGCTCAGTGAGCAAACTTACATCCTGAACCTCAACCTGAGCTACAAATCTTCTCAAAAATTGCTTTCTCTATCTTGTTCGGAGATGGATAGCTGATTATAAGCATGGATTAAATCAAGACTGCGAGTACACTTTACACCTGTGAGAACTTAAAAAGTTTCTTTAATCCTCGATAAAGGCTAACCATCCATGTGAGTTTTTAAGTGTCCAGTAGTCAACACAGATTCTCAGTTTTTCTGTCTTGCTTCCTCCTGAGGACTATGGGGTAGGTGTATAGATTTCATGACTTCAGATGCCCCTACTTCAAAGCCGTTTTTAGGTAGTTCCAGGTCTTCCTACCAGCAATGGGATGGGACTCAGGTTTAAGGAATTTTTATGGGGCGGTCATCTTTCATCACTATTCTGTGGCTCACCAGGCCCACAGTACCCACAGTCATTGTAATCTTCATTGGAACTTGGGCAGCACAGTGGCACAGTGGTTAGCACCAGGACCTGGGTTCAATTCCCACCTCGGGCAATGGTCTTGTGTGGAGTTTGCACATTCTCCCCGTGTCTATGTGGGTGTGCTCCGGTTTCCTCCCACAGTCTAAAGATGTGCAGGTCAGGTGAATTGACCATGTTAAATTGTCAGTAGTGTTAGGTGTAGGGGAATGGGTCTGGGTGGGTTGCTCTTCGGAGGGTCGGTGTGGACTTGTTGGACTGAAGGGCCTGTTTCCACACTGTAAGTAATCTAATCTAGTGAGAGAGGAAACAAGCTGTGTTCTTGCTCTAAAGGGCTTATGCCCAAAACGCTGACTCACCTGCTCCTCGGATGCTGCCTGACCTGCTGTGCTTTTCCCGCACCACACTTTACAACTCTGACTCTCCAACATCTGCAATCCTCACTTCCTCCCTCCCTCTTGCTGTCCAACAATTCACCAATGACCATCTTTGAAATTAAGTTGAGACATCTCCTCCAGTCAGTCCACTGCCCATAACAGTAGCAGATTGAAGGTCATCCTTGGGCATTGTTGGTTGGCTGTAAACATCTTTGTCACCAAAGCTGGTGATCTGCATGCGTACCCTCCCCTATTCTCCCACTGGGGCGAGTGCAGTTCCCAGAGATGTGGGACCTCTGATTCTTTTGTCATGTGACATGTCAGCAAGGCCTCATCTAGACCAACTGGAAACAGTTGGCAGGAGCCTTCAGGAATGACGTTGTGAAACTTGAAAGGTTTCGGAAAAGATTTACAAGGATTTGAGCTATAGGGAGAGGCTGTATAGGCTGGGACTGTTTTCCCTCAAGCATCCGAGGCTGAGGGGTGACCTTATAGAGGTTTATAAAATCATGACAGGCATGGATAGGGTGAATGGACAAGATCTTTTCTCTGGGGTGAGGGAGTCTAGAACTAGAGGGCATAGGTTTAGGGTGAGAGGGGAAAACTTTAAAAAGGACCTAAGGGACAACTTTTTCACACAGAGGGTGGTGCGTGTATGGAATGAACTGCCAGAGGAAGTGATGGAGGATGTTACAATTGAAGCATTTAAAAAGCATCTGGATGGGTGTATGAATAAGAAGGGTTTAAAGACCAAGTGCTGGCAAATGGGACTAGATTAGGCTAGGATATCTGGCCAGGTAGGAGAAAGTGAGGACTGCAGATGCTGGAGACTAGAGTTGAAAAATGTGGTGCTGGAAAAACACAGCAGGCCAGGCAGCATCCGAGGAGCAGGAGAATCGACGTTTCGAGCATAAGCCCTTCTTCAGGAATGAGGCTGGTGTGCCTGAAGTAGGGCTTATGCCCGAAAAGTCGATTCTCCTGCTCCTCGGATGTTGCCTGGCCTGCTGTGTTTTTCCAGCACCACATTTTTCAGCTAGGATATCTGGTCAGCAAGGACAAGTTGGACCGAAGGGTCTGATTCCGTGCTGTACATCTCTATGGCTCTATAACTCGACAGCAGTGAAGGTGCGGAAGGGTAAAAGAGCAGCCTGATTCCCTGCTGCTCAAACAGTTCTAAGGTGTTGCACCTTGAGCATGCACAGCAAAACCTTCTGAGTCTATTCAGCCACCTCATACTGTTCATTGCAGTCACCATACATGCTTTCCAAGAACTCTCTTTTCTAGAACACTTAACCCAACATCCTGAGCAAACTCAACCCTTTTACTTCGACTATTGACTGGCCCATGACCTACCAAAACCCAAGATGATGAAAAGTGATAGAGGACACAAAGGAAGAGCTCAATATAGCGCTGATAAGGAATGTCTGACCCTAAAGCAGACACCTGGATGAAGGAAGAGACATAGAGCAGCTCACGCCCCTCACTAAGATGCTCTCAGAAACATATTCAGTAATTGTTGACAGCTCTATTCCTGTGCCAAATGGGCATGATGCTTCAACCTTGCTAAATTTCATCCTTCCTGTTGGGTGAGTTCCTGTCATCCTATGTAAAACTGAACATCTTCCTGAAATAACCTCCCACACAGTCTATCTGGTTCTCAGTGGGAGACCTAACCAACATATCGTCTGCTGAGAGGGGAAGACCAGGCATTGGTTGGGGTTACGGTACCCACTGGCAGTTGTAGCCATGGTTGTTGAGGGCAGTCTTGTTTTACATGTCTAGCTTTGTCTCAATTCCAACATGTCTTTAGAACATTGCTTGTGCAGGATTGGCCATGAGGTTAATTTTGGAGATAGCAAAGACCGGATCTCCATGATGGCCCTTGCTCCCTTTTTTCCTAGAGAGGGTCGACTCAGCAGGTCAAGTTCTCCTCCTTGCTAAGCACCCTCTCCATTGCCACCTGCTGTTCTTGGACTTCTTACATTGGCATCTGCAAGACTGAGGTTGCAATCAATGCCAAGCGCAGTGCTTTGAGTTTTCATACACAACTGCTAGTCAGCTACATGAACAGGAAGACATTCTGCTACTTTAATGTCAAGATCGTGTATGACACCAATAAAGGAGAATCCATGTCAATCCTCTCAAAACACAGGAAGGTGCCATTCTGTGTTGTCATTCATCTTTCCTGATCTCTTCATAGAAAACGACCAGTGCCTGGGATGACCTCTAGGAGGGATAAAAAATGGCCTCTATTGCCATGGCGAAAGGCCTAGATCAGAGCAGTACCAAAAAAACAGCAATGGGATAATTCACTTTGAAAAAATTCAAGGCTCCAAGGACCACTTGATTGAACTGTTTGAAAAGTGACTGCTTCTTCACCCTCAGACTCCTGTCAGAGCTCTTTTTCTCTGTAAATACAATTGTAGCCAAATAAATAGTTTTGTTTCATTCACAGTGGACTCTAAATCACTGACAGACCTGGCATTTTCTGGAGCTGCATATAACTCAGCACTCTCACCTTTCAGTTTGAAGTCACAAACTATCAACACAAACAGCAGATTCACTCCCAAACCGTAACTGCTTCCTTGGGATACTTTTACTGAGAAGCATTTAAGGCTATAAAATAGAAAGCTTGAAGAGCAATGCGAAGGTGGAAATTAGAGTCATAGAGTCGTAGAGATGTACAGCATGGAAACAAACACTTCAGTCCAACTCATCCATGCTGACCGGATATCCCAACTCAATCTAGTCCCACTTGCCAGCACCCGACCCATGTCCCTCCATACCCTTCCTATTCATATACCCATCAAAGTACCTTTTAAATGTTGCAATCGTACTAGCCTCCACCATTTCCTCTGGCAGCTCATTTCATACACACAGCACCATCTGCATGAAAACTTCGCCCCTGAGGTCTCTTTTATATCTTTCCCCTCTCACCCTAAACCTATGCCCTCTAGTTCTTGACTTCCTTACCCCAGGGGAAAAACCTTGTCTATTTATCTTATCCATGCCCCTCATGATTTTATATGCTTCTACAAGGTCAACCCTCAGCCTCCGACGCTCCAGGGAAAACAGCCCCAGCCTGTTCAGCCTCTCCTTACAGCTCAAGTCCTCCAGAAGGAGACCAGAATTGCATACAATATTCCAACAGTGGCCTAACCAATGTCCTGTACAGCTACAACATTACCTCCCAATTCCTATATTCAATTCTCTGACCAAAGAAGGAAAGCATACCAAACGCCTTCTTCACCATCCTATCTACCTGCGCCTCCACTTTCAAGGAGCTTTGAACCTGCACTCCAAGCTCCCTTTGTTCAGCAACACTCCCTAGGACCTTACCGTTAAGTGTATACCACTTCTCAGCCCACTGGCCCATCTGATCAAGATCCCATTGTAATCTGAGGTAACCTTCTTCGCTGTCCATGACACCTTCAATTTTGGTGTCATCTGCAAACTTACTAACTATACCTCTTATGCTCACGTCCAAATCATTTATGTAAATGATGTAACTGATCCTTGTGGCACTCCACTGGTCACAAGCCTCCAGTCTGAAAAACAACCCCCCACCACCACCCTCTGTCAGCTTTGAGCCAGTTCTGTATCCAAATGGCTAGTTTTCCCTGTATTCCATGAGATCTAACCTTGCTAACCAGTCTCCCATGGGGAACCTTGTCGATGCCTTACAGAAGTCCATATAGATCACGTCTACAGCCCTGCCCTCATCAATCCTCTTTGATACTTCTTCAAAACACTCAATCAAGTTTGTGAGACAAGATTTCCCATGCACAAAGCCATGTTGACTATCCCTAATCAGTCCTTGCCTTGATTAGGCCTTGGGGATTTATCCACTTTTATGCAATTCAAGACATCCAGCACTGCCTCCTCTGTAATATGGAGATTTTTCAAGATGTCACCATCTATTTCCCCACATTCTATATCTTCCATGTCCTTTTCCACATTAAATATTGATGCAAAAGACTCGTTTAGTACCTCCCCTCCACACGTGTGCCCTTCAAAGATCAGCAAGGCGACATTATTCTCTCCCTAGTTACCCTTTTGGACTTAATGTATTTGTAAAAACCCTTTGGATTCTCGTTAACTCTATTTGCCAAAGCTATCTCATGTCCCCTTTTTGCCCTCCTGATTTCCCTCTTAAGTATACTCCAACTGCCTTTATACTCTTCTAAGGATTCACTCGATCTATTATGTCTGTACCTGACACGTTTCCTTCTTTTTTGTAACCAAACCCTCAATTTCTTTCGTCATGCAGCATTCCCTACACCTACCAGCCTTTCCTTTCGCCCTAACAGGAATATATTCTCTCTGGACTCTCATTATCTCATTTCCACTTGGCCTTCTGAGCCTGTTGCACCTTTTAATAATAGTGTCACTTTTAGATGCCTGACCTCAAAGTTTTATCTTCACCAGTACCGAGGCACACAGTCCTGCAACAATCTGAACGGTGTTATTTATTTGTGCTCCATAACTTCACAAATCTCGGTGGTCTCATTTTCTTCCTTTGAATTTCCTAAACAATTTCACACTTCCCAAAAAGCAAATGCATTCCTATAATATGGCAAAAAAACCCAAGTGATAATGGACTTTTGTGTTATCACTCTGTTCAGAGTTCACTATGTACAGCCTTCCATCAGGTAGGACAAAGCAGTCTGCATCTCATTCTTGAAAGTCGACATAATAGTTTCCTTCTCACAAACCGTGCTACAGACTTCCACTGACATGGCTTGCTGCTATTAAAAGCGGACAACCACTGGGCTCTAGCTGTATAGGAGGACTAAGCAAGTACTGAACCCCTGCAAAGTTAAGAAAGCCCCAGTGCATGTATATCTGCCACTCAATGCTCTGTGTTAAGGTGTAGACCAAACCTGTAAAACTATCCCGTCAACCTGCCTTACTGAGAGTGCCGGATGTGCCAATGTGAAAAATAATATTTGCTTATTTTAGTTAGGGAATGAATTGTTTATCGAATCATTGTTTCCTGGCTTCAATCTTCGATTCTGTTTATTTTGTAGCTATTGGCGTCTCAAAATCAAGTTCTAATTTTAGGAGGTGGAGTACATTTGTAACAGAAAACAGGCCAATTTGTGTTTTTACACTCTGCAATTACGTACCTCCAAACTCAAATGTGAAAATTTGAAAGTATGACTTTGTGAATGGATTATTTAATTGAATCATTAAATGCTGAGAAATATAGGCATTCTCCTGAGCGTTTGTTAATAAATGGTATCACTCCCTTCTGGTGCTTTAAGATTCCTAGTCTTGGTAATGAAGCATGTGATTTTCTGGACCTTTTCCTACTGTGAGGTTTATTGCTGCATGCAGCTGTCTTTCCACCTATATAAAACCTGATTTTATTTGTTTTTACTTCATTGAAGTGAGAAGATGGTTTGCTCACTCTCTGCAGTTTTCAATGGGAGCAAGGGAGGAGTGACATTATCAACAAGACAGACATTAACAATGAGAATAAGACCAAACAAACAATTACAAGCCCAGTAAAAGGTGCCTACAGATCAGCAGCTAACTACCAATCTGTCTAAAACAATAACAAAAGTACAAAATTTTATTCTAGGTATAGACAATTTTCCAAGTGTACAGCGCCAGCAGAGAATATCTACCATCTGCATATAAAACATCAGCCCTATATCTTATAAATACTTATATAATTAATAGGAATAGGCCTCCCATGATATTCTTCAAGGTGTATCATATTGAACAGTCGCACAACATGCAATAGAGCTACAATGCCACCCAGTGATCATGGCCTAAAATAGCAGCGTTACTAGGACTCGTTTACATAAGAAATTACATTTAGAACTAACTGCAATAAACGATTTGAGTGTTGATAAAGTATAACTTAAAGTTGCGATAATGGCAGCTGACGTTTATGGACAGGACGTTCCATAAAGCAAACAAAAATTCAAGAAAATGTGGAGAGCTTTAAAAAAATTTTTTTTTGTCAATATCATCGAACAGCTCCCATTTAACAAAACTCCTGTCTCCCCCCACCATACACAATCAGACGTACACTTAACATTCTGATCTGTTTATCCTTATTTGCATATGGCTCGAACACTCACAGCAGAACCTTATTCCTGGATCTACTTATCTCCTTGGCTGAACATGAAAAGTAAATCTTCTCTGTCCCACTGCCAGGTCTTCTTCCAGCTGCAATGTCCTTCACCTCTGTCATTATGCAGGCAATACAACCTTCTGTATATTGGTTATGGCTTCAAAGGCAATTGAGTGAAGTCCTGTCCTTTAGCATGATCACTAAAGTACACACTGTACTCTCTCAGCCCAGTTTCTCTGCAGCACATAGCAGTCTCTCGGCCTGGCATGGCGGTCTCTCGGCCTGGCGTCTCAGCTCAGTGTGGTGATCTCTCTGTATGTGAGTGGGTTCTGCCTGGGAATGTTCCGGAGGCAGCAGGAAGTGATCAGGGAGTCAGCAGCTTCGGCAGCACTGATGGCATCATTACCCAACCCTGGGAGAGCGAGCGCTGAGGGAGGTTCCCTAGTAACTGTGGTGGTGCTGTCTAGAACAGGTAGATGAGGTCTCCCAGAGAGCGAGATGAACCAAAGACTCAGAGAAGACTGTTGAAACTTTAACTTTATTCCTTTATTTTTCTAGTTTAAATTAAGAAGGACATTAATCTTTCTTTAATTCTTTCTTTATTTTGTTACTTATTCTGTGCAGGCAATGTTTAACTCTTTAACTTTGTTTCTTTGACTTCTTTGTACCTAAATTTTTTGTACCTGGGTACGTTTGTATATAAGATGGCGCCATGTGTGGTGTCACTATGCACTTTTCACTGTACGCCTGTGTTTCCATACTTGAACATGCGTGAAAATCTAAATCTCCCAATCTCTGAGCTAGTGCTTACTAGGTTCAATTCAGGTCATGGTTCATCGCCAAGGAGGCTTGCCTCTTTTTTCTGAATCTGGATGTTTATTCAAGACTTCTTTCAGCCACCTTCTCCAATCCGACAAGCTCCCCTGCTGTCTGCTTGGAGTGGTATCCAACATGTCAAATTTCCTGCTGCCAAACCTCATGCAGCCAATGAATAATGCACAAAGTTAAAAATCACACAACAGCAGGTTATAGTCCAACAGGTTTATTTGGAAGCACTAGCTTTTGGAGCGCTGCTCCTTAGACAACCACCTGATGAAGGAGCAGCACTCTAACCTGGTGTTGGGTGATTTTTAACTTTGTGCACTCCAGTCCAGCACCAACACCTCCTGAAACATGCACAGAAAATGCTGGAGAAACTCAGCAGGTCTGGCTGCAGTTGTGGAGAGAGAAACAGAGTTAATGTTTCAAGACCAGCTTGAAAACTTTGTTTCTTTCTCCACCGATGCTGCTGGACCTGCTGAGTTTCTCCAGCAATTTCTGTGCGTGTTTCAGAAAGCCACCTTCTGCCTTACTCGAATCATGCAGGTAGCACTAGCTTCAAGCCTGAATCATTTTATTGAGATCCCTACATGATTTAATGCACAATGCGGGACCATGTGGACAATACAAGTCTGATTGAATTTCAATGATAAACATTGCTAAATAAAGGGAAGTACATCCCATTTGTTATTTACTTTATCTCCTGTCTTTTTGATTAGCGCTGCAATTCTGATTGATAACAAAGATTATACTTCATAAGGACTTAATTGTCTAC
Source organism: Chiloscyllium plagiosum (assembly GCF_004010195.1). Taxonomy (NCBI): domain Eukaryota; kingdom Metazoa; phylum Chordata; class Chondrichthyes; order Orectolobiformes; family Hemiscylliidae; genus Chiloscyllium; species Chiloscyllium plagiosum. The sequence continues at coordinate 70,418,551 of NC_057723.1, forward strand.
AAAGCATTGCTAATGTCATGAAATACAAGTCTAAAATAACTTTTCAGAGGTCAGCATCCCATCACCAATCACACTTTATTTACAAATGCATAGCCTCTGACAATAGCACTGCCACACTCAGGAGATTCAGAATCCTTGACATTCACTCTTTTGTGTCAGCCAGGTCTCCCTGACTGGACCAGATTGACAGCCCTAATCAGGGAACTCGTGTTCGATCAGGATCTATGGCGAGAAATCAGAGTTAACATTTCGGGTCAAATGACTTTTCCGCAGAACAGTTCTGAGGAAGGGTCACTGCACCCGAGGCATTAACTCTGTTTTCTCTCCACAGGTGCTGCCAGACCTGCTGAGCTTTTCCAGCATTTTCTGTTTTTGTTTCTGATTTACTGCATCCGCCATTCTTTGGTTTTGTTTTGCTCACATTCTATGATGCCTGACCTTTTACAATGTTATTATTTGTTACAATCACCTTGTTACAATGTTACTATTTCTTTCTTTCACAATTCTGAAACCAGTTTAGTGAATTCTACATTGCTTTCTCTACTGTGGGGATTGTTAGCTTGTCTCCAAATTCAAAGCAAGATACAGAGAGGAATTGAGGATGGGATCTGTATCTTTAGCTCCGATGCATTGTTGACTGGACGGAAATTCAGTGAAGCTCTTAATTATTTATACCCTTCACATTAAGGGGATTATTTTTTAAAATGGATATGACGAAATCTGCTCAAAAAAACCCATGTTTTGCTTATATTCCAGAATTTGTTAACTGCACACCAAACTGTGAAATCAGGAAACAGCTATTTTCTGGTAGATCAGTGCATTTCGGCTCAGAATATACAGGCTTACCACACAGTCCTGTACAGTTTTCGGCATTTCTGCCCAAATCCTTGTTTGGTGACCTTTCTAATCAGTGTGACCATCACTCATGCAACACTGCACAAGAAATCTGGTCTGTGATCATTTGCACCAGTGTCCAGTGCAGCCCAGCAAAAGCAAAGGTCTTGTGTTCACTCATCAAGCAAAATCACACTACCTATTAAAAACAACAGCTCCCTCAACATAGAATACTATGGAGAAGATTTACAATTGGTGATCTGTCCTATAAGCCCTTCTGCAGGCAATAATCCATTTATTTTAACATCTGCCTCAAAGTAATATTCACCACAATGAGTCACAGAGTCACAGAGATGTACAGCATGGAAGCAAACCCTTTGGTCCAACTTGGTCATGCTGACCAGATATAGTAAATTAATCTAGTCTCATTTGCCAGCATTTTGCCCATATCCCTCTAAACCCTTCCTATTTGTATACCCATCCAGATGCCTTTTAAATGTTGTAATTGTACCAGCCTCCACCATTTCCTCTGGCAGCTCACTCCACGTACACACCAATCCCTGCGCAAAACTTTCCCCTCATGTTCCCCCCCGCTACCAAATCTTTCTACTCTCACCCCAAACCTACACCCTCTAACATTGGGCACACCCACTCAATGAAAATGATATTGGATATTCACCTTATCCATGCCCCTCATGATTTCATAAACCAATTCACAAGCAATTAAGTGGAAGCACTGTCAGTACGGTAATGCAGATAAATGCTGTCACTGAATTTTGCACAGTGAGTTCCAACAAACATGTTCTCTGTGTCTGCGTGGAATTTGTATGTTGCCCCGTGTCTGTGTGGATTTCCTCTGAATGATCCAGTTTCTTCCCACAGTCCAAAGATGTGCAGGTTAGGTGGATTGGCCATGGGAAATTGTCTAGGCGAAAGTGAGGATTGCAGATGCTGGAGATTAGAGTTAAGAGAGTGGCGCTGCAAAAGCACAGCTGGTCAGGCAGCATCCGAGGAGCAGGAGAATCGACTTTTCAGGCAAAAGCCATTAAATTGCCCCATAGTTTCCAGGGATGTGTAGGCTCGGTGCATTAGTCAGAGGTAAATGTAGAGTAATAGGGTAGGGGAATGGAAATGGGTGGGATACTCTTCAGAGGGTCAGTGTTGACTTGTTGGGCCTAATGGCCTGTTTCCACACTGCAGGGATTCTATAATTCTTTGAAACAATGAGAAAAGTTATCAGATCATTTGGTTTTAATGATATTAATCAGATCCCATTAAGACAAATAGGGAATTCAGAAGTCTACTATTGTGTTCTGATAGAGAATGCTGGAAATGCATAGCAAACTAGTGAGCATCTGTGAAGAGAAAGGATGAGATTTGGGTGGGCACACATTACATTCAAACATTAGCTGGTATATAATTTCTCTTTATACCTTGCTGTGAATTTCCAGCATTTGCTGCTTTCAGGGCCATTCAGCCCTTAATCTTATTCAGCCATTCTCTCAGGACAACAAGTATTTGTACCTCAATACCATTTACCTCTTCTTCCCTTATTTCTTTTGATATCTGCCTCTGTCAGTTCTTAGAAGTTAAATTCATTTAGCTCTGCCCGCCCAGTGAATTCCAGAACTGCACATTTATTTTAACCTTTGATTACTCTGGTTAGACTTCAGTTCTACAGATTTTACATGAGAAAGTGTTGTGTATGAGTTCCTTCAAGCCCAAAGTAGCCCAGAATGAATTAGAATGCAGGTAGTTCTTCTATAATGCAATGATTGTGGTTCTTGTGCAACCCCACATGAGAGAAACATTGTGCTTTAGAAACAGCACTTAACGTATTGGCACTCTAATCACATTACAGCCAAGAAACGTTTGAAACTTTTGAGTTTTAGAAACAGTGTCCCCAATTCACCAATCGCGTTCCAGTAAATTCAGGTTGACCAAACGTCCGTTATGGCGGAATGACCTGTATCCACTTTTTAGTCTAACTAGATGAGTAAACAATAAGAAATGTATCTAACAAAAACAGAAATTACAAGAAAAACTCAGCAGGGCTGTCACCATCTATGGAGAGAGAAATCAGAGTTAACATGGCGGGTCCAGTGACGCTTCTTGAGAAATGATGATAGCTAGGAAAAGGTTGATATTTATGCAAATGATGAGGTGGGGGAAGGGGAAGAGTGAATGACAGATTGGAGATAGTGCCCAAAGAGGAAGAAAAACAGTTGGACAGACAAAGGAGTGGTTAAAGGTCAGTCTGAGGGAATGAGTAGCTGCTAATGGGTGCTATTAGTAGCATGTTATGTTAGCAGCCTATGTGGTGTCAAGGCCTGACATGTGGGAGTTGGCTAAGGACATGGTCTAAGCCCTAAAATTATTGAACTCGATATTAAGTCTAGAGGGCTGCAGGGTCCCCAAGTGGAACATGAGATGTTGTTTTTCCATCTTGTGCTGAGCTTCACTGGAGCACTGCAGCAAGCCTGAGACAGAGATGTTGGCCAGGTGGGGTGTTAAAGTGGCAGGCAGCTGGAAACTCAGGGACTGTTTTGTGGACAGATGCTTCATTGTGAAACCACACTGTGAGAAGCGAGTGCAGTAGACTAGATTGTATGAAGCGCAGGTAAAGTGGAAGGTGTGTTTGGGCCCTTGGATACCAAGGAGGGAGAAAGTAAACGGGCAGGTGTTACACTTTCTGCAGTTGCAGGGGAAGGTGCCGTGACACTCTGGAGATGTGTTGGAAGTGAAGGATGAATGGACTAGGATGCCCAGCAGGGAATGGTCTGTGCAGAAGGCCAACAGGGGCAGAGAGGGGAATATGCATCTGCTGGAAGTGGCAGAAATGATGACTAATGATCCTATGGATTTGGATGCTGTTAGGGATGGTAATCGAGAAAAAGGGGAGAAATTTATCCAATATTACTGAGTACTTGAATTTGACCTCACATTACTGCAGAAATTGTTAGGAACACAATTATCCCAGGTCTGCTTCTTACAAGGTTTCTCTTTACACTGGTCAAGTCCAGTGTATTTTCTGCACTCAATCAAGTATTAACCCTTAGACGAAAGTGAGGACTGCAAATGCTGGAGATTAGAGTCGAGAGTGTGGTGCTGGAAAAGCACAGCAGGTCAGGCAGCAGCGGGGGAGCAGGAGAGTCGACATTTTGGGCAAAAGCCCATCGTCAAGAATGAAATATTAACCCTTGCAGGCCATATACAACAGACAGCGAAACATAGGGCCATTTAAGAGAAGGAGTGTTCTGATGATTTGCTTCATGATTTTACATGTAACACATGAAGATATCTATAGATGACTCAGCACCTTTCAGTCACTTTATACTTCGATTATTGCTTTCACACTATGGTTAGACTCAAACAGATGATTTGGATAAACTTTCTCATCCATGGCCTCACCAAATCTGCCCAGGGAGATTGTGAAAAACAACAAAAGCAATGGATTACAAGCAGTAGCCCAATCTCATAACTTCACAGCAACAGAGATTCACATTTTTCTTCTACCAGGTTTCCTTGATTTAAGAGTTTTAAAGTTTCTCCCAATAATATAAAGTAGCGTACTTCAGAACAACAGAGAATTCCAGCGAAAGTGTGGAAAGAAGGCATAAGGGAAATAATACATAACATAGGTGGCACTGGGGGTTGGAGGAATGGTGGTGTGGAATACTTCTTGCACAAAAGGTGCAAGATAGATATCTTTAAATTTGAGGCTTTTAATGGACTGGGACCCAATGTGAGTGAGCGCACACAGGGCTAAGCTGGTCTCAGTGAGAGAAAGGTTAGGACGGCAGATAATCAGCATCCCATATGTCAGCTCTTAAGCTTTCCTATCGTTCTGTTACCTAGACATATGACACACAGCTTTTATTGTTCCACACTGCACCAATTATGAAAAAGATATTTCTGGATTCATGTTGGAATTTACCTCTTAAGTATTTTGAATGGAGTGTTTGCAATTTGGCAGCAATCTGAATCACACAGGAAGTAAAAGTAATTTAATATCTTGGCTTCCATAAAACCTGCTCAACTGCTGTGACTTAACTGCGCACATCTTTGAGATGTACTACTGCTAATATTCAATTCTTGCTGGAAGACTTCAGGATTAAGGAGATACAATTGGGTTGTTATTTCTTCATGGTTTTCACATGTAGTATTGTGGAAATATTTGTTGTGTGGAATTCCCTGAGAAGAAAAAAAAACTTTATGTTTTCCATCTGAGTTATTTGTTTCTGCAGATCATGAATCACTGCTGTAGTTTTCATTCACGCACAGGCAGCATCTGGAAGTCACTTCCTGACAATGTGATGGAGGCAGATTCAATGGGACTTGTGAAAGGGGATAGGGCATTTATTTGAAAAGATTTACAGAGAGGCAGGTGAGCAGTTCAAGCTGAATTTCTGTCTCAGGGAACTGGCACAGACAAAATGGGTCCAATGGTCTTCTGTGCTGTAACCATATCATACTTCTGCATCAATCAATATTATGGATAAATCTAGCAGTGCTGCAAGCAGTATGTATATTCTAAGTTGTATAAACTGTCAGTGAATCCAAATACAATTTGATTCAAGAAATGTTAAAAACGGATAGTTTCCCCTCAATTTCACATCATCTATAAGGTTATGGTCTGACCACATTTGTAGTATTGTGCACAGTTTTAGGCTCCATATGCCCTCATAAGCCCTCAGGAAGGATGTACTGGCCCTGGAGTGGGTTTAGAGGAGGTTCATGAGAATGGTCCCAGGAATGAAAAGCTTAACATATGAGGAGTGTTTGAGGATTCTGGGTCTATATTCAATGGAGTTTAGAAGGGTGAGGGGGAAGCTAATTGAAGGTTACAGAATACTGAACAGCCTGGACAAAGTGGATGTTGGGAGGATGTTTCCATTGGTAGGAGAAACTGGGACCCAAGGGTACAGCCTTAGAGTAAAGGGAAGACCTTTTAGAATGGAGATAAGGAGAACTATCTTCAGACAGACTGCGGTGAATCTATGGAATTCATTGCCACAAACGGCCATGGAGCCAGGTCATTGAATATATATAAGATGGAAATAGATGGGTTCTTGATTGTCAAGGGGATCAAGAGTTAGGGGAGAAAATAGGAGTTCAGTAGCTTATCAGCCATGATTAAATGGTGGAGCAGACTTGGTGGGTTTCATGGCCTAAATTCTGCTCCTACATCTTAAGGTGTTATGGTCTTATATCCCTTTCCATGTGTCTATTCAATCACTGAACAATAATCTGAACATATCAACAAATGAACAATCCAGACACAGTTAGAAGTCAAGCCCCACCTAACTCCATTTGCTTCTAATATTTTTGATATTTCCCACCCAATAAACCAACCTTGATATTATATTGTGTAAAATAAACACTGTGTTGACTTTAGGCAGTATAGTTTTGCTGCCATCTTCTATAATGTTTCAGCACTGACGTCAAACTGTCTCGTCATTAATTTGAGAACATTGACATCAAAAGTCACATTGATATCACAAAGATTTTAGCATCAAACATTGTCCAGTTATAATTGTCCATTGAGTCTGTAGCTCCCTGGTATGACAAACATTAGAAACCTGAAATACTTCCCTCAGGATTTAGTACAGAACAGCACCTCATTGTTATTGGACACAGATAATGGACAGTCATGTTGTCACTGATATCAGGAACAGCAAAATTGCTGTAGTAATAGAATTTCCATGAACTTCTGGATCCAAACAAATACTATCATGAGAGGTTTAATGCCTCAATGGTTTCACAAAGATCTTAGATGAATCAGTTATGTAGGGCCTCTGCATCCCAGTCACAAAGCCATGAACAGTTGTGCAGAAATCCCAGAAGTGTAACTTCCCTTCCAACTCATTGGTCTCATACCCAAACCCCAGTGCTGCTTATCTCTTGAAGTGAAATGAGCTCCTTCAATCCTAATGAACCCAGTAGATGTAATAAGCTGCAGGGAGTGACCTTTGAGCTCTGCACCAGCGTGAAAAACTGACACAGCAATGTCCCGTCTCATTGATCAAATCAAGCGCTCACTCAGACGGTGACCATCAACAGTATTGATTATGTCCATTCAGTTCTCCCTGTTGTGTGGCATAGAGATAAACAGGAAAAAAGTCAAGGACTGTAAAAGTGCTCCAAAGGGATACTCAGTCCAATCCAGTCAGATAATGAAGAAAATCATGACTATGGGCCATTGTGTTGTTGAAAAAAATGCCATGGGAAAAACTAACATCAGTCAAGCACAGCGCAACAACCTTTGGATTTCAGGAACTTTGATGTTTCAAAAACACAAAGATAAGAATAAGCCGCGAGTTTATTTACATGAATGCCCAAATAATTCTCCTAACCCAACTCTGAAACACAATTCTGGATTATTGATGCATGTCTTTTGGACTCTTCCATCAGTTGGTAAATGTATAATCATTGTTTGTTGCATGTTTGCCAAACTATTTGCACTAAAAGTATTGTTATGCTGAATGTTCTAGTACTGTAATACGTAGCAATTTGCCCTGAGTACTCCAGGGGCCACAAATATTCCTTAATCATTGAAGATAATGGGTCCCACCCAACTCTAATTCATTCATTAGTGTGAATTCTGCAGGGGAGCAATCAGTTCATGATTTAATGATGTTATTATGGCAGGACTGCACACTGAGCTGTTTGTGATCAAACTAATGATAAAGCCTTATATATTTCTCTTGAAATATTAACTCATTCACCACCAAACATAAGTCACCATTATTAAGGTGACCAATCCACATTATGCATTTCCCCCTCTCCCCTTCTAAAATTGCTGACTTTTGTTGTTAAACAATTTGCAGATAGCAGTTCCCCAATATTGGAGGGTATTTGTCACATATCAGGTTAGACAGTGAATGTAGGCAAAAATATTTAGAGGGCAGAACAGAGAAGGTTGGCCCAACTCAAGATTCCTCAGACAGGTTGATCTATGTACCTTGACACCGAGATCTCTCTGCTCATCTACACTACTAAGAATCTTACCATTAGCCCAGCACTCTGCATTCCTGTTACTCCTTCCAAAGTGAATCACCTCACACTTTTCCACATTAAACTTCATTTGCCACCTTTCAGCCCAGCTCTGCAGCTTATCGATGGCTTTCTGTAACCTATAACATCCTTCGTCACTCTCCACAACTCTGCCGACCTTAGTGTCATCCGCAAATTTACTAATCCATCCTTCTATGCCCTCATCCAGGTTATTCATATAAATAACAGATCCAAAACAGATTCTTGCTATACCCCACTAGCAACTGAACTCCAGGATGAATATTCCCCATCAACCACCACCTTTCTTTCAGCTAGCCAATTTCTGATCCAAACTGCTAAATCACCCTCAATCCTATGCCTCCATTTTTTGTGCAATAGTCTACCGTGGGGAACCTTATCAAACACCTTACTGAAATCCATATACACCACATCAACCGCTTTACCCTCATCTATTGTTTGGTCACCTTCTCAAAGAACTCAATAAGGTTTGTGAGGTACAACCTCCCCTTCACAAAACCACGCTGACTATCTCTTATCAACTTATTCCTCTCTAAATGGTTATAAATCCTATCTCTTATACCCTTTCCAACACTTTATCCACAACCGAAGTAAGGCTCACGGGTCTATCATTTCCAGGGTTGTCTCTACTCTCCTTCTTGAACAAGGGACTAGCATTTGCTATCCTCCAGTGTTCTAGCACTATTCCTGTAGACACAAAGATCAAAGCCAAAGGCTTGGCAATCTCCTCCCTGGCTTTCCATATTTCCTAGAATAAATCCCATCCAGTCCAGAGGACTTATCTATTTTTATGCTTCCCAGAATTGCTGACACACATCCTCCTTGTGAACCTCAATCCCATCTAGTCTAGTAGCCTGTGTCTCAGTATTCTTCTCCACCATATTATCTTTTTCTAGTGTGACTACTGATGAAAAGTATTCATTTAGCACTTCCTCTCTCTCCTCTGATTCCACGCACAACTTCCCACTACTATGCTTATCCACCAGTGACTTCTCATATCCCCTCCTGGCTCTTCTTAGCTCTTTCTTTAGGTCCTTCCTGGCTAATGTGTAACTCTCAAGCGCCCTAACTGAGCAATCACGTCTCATCCTAACATAAGCCTTCTTCTTCCTCTTGACAAGAGATTTGACTTCCTTCGTAAATCACAGCACTCGACAACTTCGCCCCTGCCTCACAGATTCATATTTATTAAGGACCCATAGTAGTTGGTCCTGGGCCTTGAATAAGCTCCACATTTCAATTGTGCCTATCGCCTATAGTTTCCATCCCCATCCTATGCATCCTAAATCTTGCCTAATCACCATAAGTGCCTTTTCCCCAGCTATAACTCTTGGCCTGCAGTATATACCTATCCCTTTCTCCAATAAAGTAAATATAACCGAATTGTAGTCACGATCACCAAAGTGCTCACCTACCTCCAAATCTAACACTTGGCCAGGCTCATTACCCAGTACCAAATCTAATTTGGTCTCGCCCCTTGTTGGCCTGTCTACATACTGTGTCAGAAAACCCTCCTGCACACATTGGACAAAAACTGACCCATCTAAAGTACTAGAACTATAGTATTCCCAGTCAATACTTGGAAAGTTAAAGCCCCCATAATAACTACCCTGTCACTCTCGCGCCTAACAGTGCCACACCACCCCCTCTTTTGCCATTTTCTCTGTTCTTACAAAAACATCTAAATTCCAGAACCTGCAATAACCTTTCCTGTCCCTGCTCTACCCATGTCTCGGAAATGGTCACAACATCAAAATCCCAGATACCAACCCATGCTGCAAGCTCACTCACCTTATTTCGGATGCTCCTGGCATTGAAGTAGACACACTTCAAACCAACCTCTTGCCTATTGCTGCCTTCTTGCGATATTGAAGTCTTAGTTCTGACTTAACCACTCTCATCCTCCCATATACTCGAACTACAATTTCGGTTCACTTCCCCCTGCTGAATTAATTTAAACCCACCTGAAGAGCATTAGCAAATTTGCCCCCCAGGATATTGGTGCCCTCTGGTTCAGGTGAAGACCATCCTGTTTGTAGAGGTCCCACCTACCCCAGAAAGAGCCCCAATTATCCAGGAATGCAAAACCGTCCCTCCTGCACCATTCCTGTGTTCAACTCCTCTCTCTCCCTCTTCTTCCCCTCGCCAGGGGAATGGGCAAGGGCAACAAACCAGAGTTAACAACTCATTTGTTCTAGTTCTAAGCTTCCATCCTAGCACCCTGAATTTCTGCTTTAAATCCCCATCTCTCTTCCTACCTATATCGTTGTGCCCATGCTCCCCCCTCCCTCTCAAGGATCCTGAAGACACGATCAGAGGCATCATGAACCCTTGCACCTGGGAGGCAACACACCAACCGTGAGCCTCTCTCATTCCCACAGAACCTCCTATCTGCCCCCCTAACTATGGAGCCCCCAATGAGTAATGCTCTCCTCCTCTTCCCCTTTCCTTCTGAGCAACAGGGACAGACTCTGTGCCAGACACATGTGCCCCATTGCTTACCCCAGTAAGTCCTCCCCCAACAGTATCCAAAGCGATATACATGTTATTGAGGGGAATGGGCACAAGGGATGTCTGCACTGCCTGCCGGTTCCCTTTCTGTCCCCTGACGGTAACCCATCTACCTCCTTCTTTTTCCTGAGGTGTGACTACCTCCCTGTAACTCCTCACAATAACCCTCTCTGCCTCCGGAATGATCATCATCATGTCTCACACTAGCAACATCTTGGGGCTCACCATTGAACACAAAAGCAACTGAATCAACCTTGGCTTCAACAAGAGCAAGGCAGTGACTGGTCCAGTCACTGACCTTTTGGCTGCTCAAAGCTTCTCTGTCATCTCCAAGGCTCCTCATTACCACCTGGAATGCTTCAGCCAGGACAGCACACTCCAGAAACTCATAGCCAACTAAAAGTAGGGGCTTCACCTGACGAGCATCCCTTTCACCAGTTTCAACCTCATGTAGTCTATCAGCAATGGGTGATAGCTGCAGGTAGGAATGTCCCTGTTATAAACTTCAAATTACTTGTTACTTGCAAGAAACACTGCGTTATCAGGACCTGTACTATCAAGAAGAAAAAGAGCAGCAATGTCATGGGAACACCAGCACTTCCAAATTCTGTTCTGATATAGAAGAGTGAGGTATTCTTTTCAATAGCACTGGGTCAATTTATCTTTACATTCCCCATCTACCTCCATCATTAGCACAATTACTGCAGCAGTTCAAGAAAGAAACACTCTGATATTATATCATGGCAATTATAGATAAGCAATATATAGATAAGCAATATGTGGGTGGCACGGTGGCACAGTGGTTAGCACTGCTGCCTCACAGCGCCAGAGACCCGGGTTCAATTCCCGCCTCAGGCGACTGACTGTGTGGAGTTTGCACATTCTCCCCGTGTCTGCGTGGGTTTCCTCTGGGTGCTCCGGTTTCCTCCCACAGTCCAAAGATGTGCAGGTCAGGTGAATTGGCCATGCTAAATTGCCCGTAGTGTTAGGTAAGGGGTAGATGTAGGAGTATGGGTGGGTTGCGCTTCGGCGGGTCGGTGTGGGCCTAAGGGCCTGTTTCCACACTGTAAGTAATCTAATCTAATCTAATCTAATACCTGAACTTGCCAGGAATTCCTACTGCTGAGAACAAAGAGCAAGCAAAATGGCAAGATGGCGTGTGTAAAATGCTTAAACTTTGAACAGAATTATAATTATAATTATAAATCCATCCACATCTTGCACACATTCCCCAATCCAAGGATAACCAATTTGTGAAATAAACTCCCAGGAAAGAAGTTTTCACAAAGCAAAACTTCAAACGGTCTTATGACCTTAACAGCCACAAAACCTCTGCATCACACACAGAGGGAATGGCATTAGATTAGATTCCCTACAGTACAGAAACAGGCCCAATAAGTCCCCACTGAAGCTCCAAAGAGTGACTCACCCAGACCCATTACCCTACCCCTGAATAATGCGCCTAACACTATGGGCAATTTAGCATGGCCAATTTGCCTGACCTGCACATGTTTGGATTGTGGGAGGAAACTGGAGTACCGGGGGGAAAGCCACACAGACACAGGAAGAATGTGCAAACTCTACAAAAACAGTCTCCTAAGGTGGGAATCAAACCCAGGTCCCTGGTGCTGTGAGGCAGTAGTGCTGACCACTGAACCATCATGCCATCCTAGTGCATCATTGGCAGAAATGCAAGCTCACTTGAAATATTGGTGTCCTAAACAATGTTAAGAAGCAGCAAGGTTTTAAAAATAAAATCTGTAATTGCAAAAAGCCCATTCCACCCATCATACCCAGCCTTTGCAGTGTCCTTATTTGTTTTTCTAACACAGGCCTACTTTTCCATTACCAGTCGATCCCTACTTTAAAGAGGGCAGATATATTGGGATGATGACATGTCATGATATAAAAGTAACACCAGCAGTCTTGTCCAAGAAACTGTGAAGGAAGAATGGAATAGTCTGACTAAGAACTATTCATAGCAATATGAATAATGGCTTAAATTTAAAAAAAATCAAAATCATAAAGTCAGGCAGAAGTCACTCTTTCATAAGGGGAAACGATTGCAAGCTATAAGCTACCAGCAAGAGGCAAGGATAGTCATTTCTCCAATATGCAGAATATAATCTGAACAACAAGTCTTGTGGCAGTGCAAATCACCTTTGCCTTACAACCTCTTTTCTAACGGCACCATTAATATGTTGATACTTAGTTCAAGACCCAACTGGGATTTGAGCATAGACATCTAGTCATAGTATTGAGGGAGGGTTATACTCTTGGAGGGCTCCATCTTTCAGTTGAGACATTAATCAGGGTCCCTCCTGCCCATTGGGTGCATGTAAAAACTCCCAGTGTTCTGTTTCAAAGAAGAACAAGGGCGTTATTCCCATGTCCAGACCAGTATTTGTCTGTTATTTAGCATGGCAAAAATAGATTGTCACATTGTTGTTGTGTGAGAGAATTTGTTATGCCCAAATTGGTTGCCATGTCTCCTGCATGACTACAGGGCTACACTTTAAAAAGCACTTAATTTCCTATCAAGCACTTTGAGCCAATTGGTGGTCATGAAAAGCATTGTATAAAAGCACTATTTAATCTTTTTTTCACCTTTCTAAGGGGTCTTATTAGTAATAGTCAATTTAGGGAATTATGGCTTTTTTTTCTAAACAATCAATAGTGTAAATTTCAAAAAAATGTAATAAAGTCTTTAGTTTGTAAGAGACCACATGTTTCTTGAGGGGACTAGAAATTGAAATTAATGATGAATTTCTACAACTGAAATACCACAAGAGTACTGCAACTGAAAATCGAATACTGCAAAAATGCTGTTGAGGTGCAATACAATGTTGCATTGTGAAGCAGGAAGTGGCAGAATTTGAGTATGAGAAGCACTGAGAATCTTTCCAGTTAAGGATTCTGCCTGACAACAGCCTTCTGGTTGGCTGAGCTATAAAAAATATTGAAAAGCTATAAATGCCAAAATCAGCAGAGGAGATGAAACAACTAGAACCTGCAGACTGAAAGCATCCTCTCTCCCTTCCTCCTTCATCACGTGAGAAAGAGGTAGAAAAATCAAGAGACTTAATTTGCAAACAGGGAAGACCTAGGTCAACCTGATCAAACATTGAATCAAAGAATGACAAACCTACAAACAATTGCTTGTCATCATTGCTAAAGTCATGAGAGAAAATGACTTTCTGCTTTGTGGTCTTGTCTTTCAATATTTGCCTTTCTAATTTTATCTGTATTTACTACTTTTCCATCCATAATATGTGTTATTCCACTTGACTTTTGTCTCACAATCGTGGTAGAGTGTGCATGTATTTGAGGTTTTGAGGAGTTTAGTTGATGTGACATAGTAGTTGATTTGAATTTCTTTTCACTATCATTGTTGAAGCTAAGGAAATAGTTTTTTTTCTCTCTCCCCGTTACTTATGGAAACTGGAATGAATTGCTTTTGTCTTGAGTAGCAGTCTGTCAGGAAAATTGCTCACCTTGGTGATTTCATTGAGATCTTATACATTTGTACATTTTGTGATGAATTGCAGAACATTGAGGGAGGACCCTTCCAGTTAAGTCGTAACAACGTCGTGGCACAGGTAGTTGATGAGGTCTTGAGTAAGGTTTTGGCTTTTGTGGTAAGTGTGAATTAATCGCTAACACTACAAAGGGAGCTCGTGAAGTCCGTTCAGTTAGACCATAAGACCATAAGACATAGGAGCGGAAGTAAGGCCATTCGGCCCATCAAGTCCACTCCGCCATTCAATCATGGCTGATGGGCATTTCAACTCCACTTACCCGCATTCTCCCCGTAGCCCTTAATTCCTTGTTGGTAGGTATCTTGTCATAGACAAGTTGAATGAGTCACTGGGATTGAATGCCCTCAGGTAGCATAATACTCTGAAGGTAGCTACATTGGCTTTGTGTGTCAGAACCTTTTCCCGAATTGGCTCAAAGTTTTCTCTGCCATATTTTATGTCTCCCAGGAGTTTCCATGGTTGCAGGAGTGGAAGAGCTGGGGATGGCTTTGTGTATAAATCATGCCACACTTGGACAGAACAAGCTGTCCTTTTGTTCATGTTCAGAAGTCTCTGTAATCCTCAATCAATATTCTTGTTCAACAAATATCATCCATGTGAACTTGAATCAAAGACCTTCTCTGGGAATCTGTTTCATGTGTCTGCTTTCCTGTCTGAGGGAAAAGGAATCTTTCATGATGCTTGAGGCTTTTGAACTTAATGTCAATCATTTCTGGATTTAGATACAATGTTTCAGGGAACCAGAGTGAGTTACATCAGCACCAGCTTTTGGGAGTACGATTGCGATCTTATTTGAGTACATTTGTGTCTTTGTTGAAATATTGCAGATAAAGAGATCGCCTGCTCTTTATCAAAGCCCTCTGACCCCAACATGGAATTTCACAGAATTTATTGCACAGAGTCAATTCACCCTCCGCATGAGCCTCTACCCATTGTTATTCATAGAATCCTAATGGCACACACTTCCATTCATGATCAGAATTTTACAGAACTCCCCTCCTCTGTAGATGCCCCCCCTAACCCTCCATCGGAGTCTTTCAGGCCACACGACAGGGGCACCATCTTATCACTTACCCCAGCCAACTCGTATTGTAATTGTGTTAGCAATGGAGGAAACCTAAGTGCAGACCTCGCACCCCCCCTCGCCCCCCACCTGCCCACAGGCCAACTGAAGCTCTTAAGTAGCCAACTATTGGCCGCTTCAAGGACTTCTCTCCTGCCAACTGAGATTTTATACATATCCTGGGAGGCTGGTTTCAAGTTTTCAGCTGGTTGATTGGTAATTAAATCAGGCTGGGAAAACCTCCTTTTTGTATCCTAATGCCAATCAGAAATCACACCAAATACTTCCCCAACCTCTTCATTTCTTTGGTACCCTTCCTCCGTCTCCCCATGCCCAACCTCTCTCATGTGGACCTGTCAGTCTGGGTCTAGGACAGTCCCCGACTTATCTCCATCCAAGCTCCATCAGACCCCAGTTCCCTCTGGAATTTCTACTGCCCCAACAGTGACCAGAACTCCTGGTGGAGCTATTGGGACCAGACAACACTCAAGCATTTGATTGGCTGACAGCTTTGAGAGAAGGGATTGAGGGATGAGGAGGGATGATGAGGATTTTGTGCCAAACCAATTAACAACTCATGACTGTGAGGTGAGCTGGTCCCAGACTTCTATGTTGGGGTGGGGACACAGTCTTCAGTGTAAGACTCAGCCTTATGGTTATCCAGTTTCCGTTTTAATACATCTGTTCATTTCAGAATTGATCCATGTAGTAGCCACAATTCTAACCATAAAGACATTTCTTGGTTTCCTTAGATTTACACTCCAGTGCTGTTTTGACACACATGATTCACCACAGGTGGTTCCAGTATGATTCTTTCACACAATTCCTACTCAGTAAGGGCTCAGTCATGCTTTTGCTTTCAGGGTGAAACAATGGAAGTCTGTGAATTTCCCTATGTTGGATGGAATGTAAAATCTGGTATTGGCAATGGCACTGAAAAAGATACTGGAGTATCCTTCCTAACCATCTGAGCAAAGGAATGGCCTAAGAGAATGTATATTCAAAAAGCTGGAAAACAAAACTTGGAATTGCGCAACCAAGGTTATCAGTGTCTGAATGAGTCAACATGCAAAAAAAGTCACTTGCTGCAACAAAATGCTTTGTCTAATAATGCTCTAATTGTATACAGTTCTCAACTTGTTAGAGGCAAGCTCATACATACTGGCATCAATAATGTTGAATGAACAATCTTCACCAATGACCATGTATGAGGCAGTCACCAACTATTCCTCACCATGTGGCAGTTTAGCTGCTAACATCCTCTTATTGCATCAGGATCGTCAGGACTTGGTCCAATGTGAGAGAGGAAAGCTGAATTTTCATCTAATGAGAATAGGCTAATGTTTTAAACAAAATGTAATTGAATTAATGTTAACAGTCGGTTACAAGTTATATCAATTTGATCGACAGTGTTACAGAGACTTTGAGACTACTGATGGTAGCCCTTGTCCTTCTTTGAGATTCGACGTTGTTCTCCCTCCAGCTGTGCGGCATCATTACAATGGGGTAATCTATGAGGTACTCTGCAGGATTAACATCTTCAGATACTTAGCCATTTACATACTATGATGCAAACTTGTTTTTATATTCATGCATATAATTATGTTTACCAGTACCACATCTCTGCCCAGGTTTCTGACTGAATTCAGGAACTGTGAAAGTATTGTTATTCTTCTCTTTGGACTTGGAATATTGATAGCTTTCTGAATTGCAGATTGCAGTCTTTGATTCTGCTCCTTGCACATGCTGAAAGCCCATAGAAACTAAAGGATTTTTAATCCCGTTGATTTCCTTTACAGAGAATGTCTTTCCTGCTGAAACACAATGTTTTCATTTCAATGGAGGATCTATAATCCCATGTATTTCCATCATGGAGGATGGTTGTCCAGTTAATTTCTTTAATTTAGTTTTTACAGTATCACAGAGGTATAGAGTCATAGAGATGTACAGCATGGAAACAGACCCTTCGGTCCAACTCACCCATGCCAACCTGATATCCTAACTTAATCTAGTCCCATTTGCCAGCAATTGGCCCATGCCCCTCTAAATCCTTCCTATTCATAAACGCATCCAGATGCCTTTTAAATGTTGCATTTGTACCACCCTCCACCACTTCCTGTGGCAGCTCATTCAATACACGCGCCACCTTCTGCGTGAAAAAATTGCCCCTTAGGTCTCTTTTATATCTTTCCCCTCTCACCCTAAACCTATGCCCTCAAGTTCTGGACTCCCCCATCCCAGGGAAAAGATCTTGTATGTTTATCCTATCCATGCTCTTCATGATTTTATAAACCTCTATAAGGTCACCCCTTGGCTACCAACACTTGAGGGAAAACAGCCCCAACCTATTCAGCCCCTCCCTATGGCTCAAACCTTCCAACCCTTATCCTGGATACTTTCAAATTAGCAACTTGTTACCAGTGATGACCACAACTGTTTAGAATATATTTTAATAGCTTGGAGGAAGGAAGAAAATGTGCTGTAGCCAAATTTGCAGACAAGCCAAAATCAGTGAAAAGGCAAGTTGTAAGAGGGAAACAAAGTTAACAGAGAGATAGTGTTAGGTTGAGTAAGTGGGCAAAATATTGGCAAATGGAGCTTATTGTGGAAAATGTGAAGTTGTTCATTCTGGAAGGGAGAACAAAAGAACAGAATATTATTTTAAAGGAGAAAAACTACAGAAAGCTGCAAAATAAAATTTTGAATTGAATGCTTCAAATGAACTTCCCTCCTCCACATTTTCAGGCAGTGCATTACATATCCTGTCCACTCAATGGATGAAATTATGTTTTTCTCATATCACCCTTGCTTTGATTATACATCACTTTAAATCCAGGCCCTCTCAATTTTTTTTTCTTTTATGAGCAGGAACGGCTTCTCCCTACCTACTCTGTTCAGCCCACTCATGGTTTTGAAATCTCTATCAAATCTCCTCTCAGCCTTCTTCTCTCCCGGGAGAACAGTCCCAATTTCTTCAATCTATCCTCATAACTAAATTTTCTCATTCTTGGAACCATTCTTGCAAATCACTAACGCTCTCCAATGCATTCACATCTTTCCTATAATGTGGCACCCACAATTGCACAACATATTCCAGCTGAGGTCTAAATGTGTCTTGCTCAAGTTCAACATGACCTCACTGCTGTTGTACTCCATGTGCCTATTAATAAAGCCAAGAATACTGTCTGCTTTATTAGCTGCTTGCTCCACTTGTTTCACAATACCGCTAATCTCATTTCCACCAAACTCATCCCAGTTTCCCAACTGACTCACCAATGCCCATGTTATTCAGGGGCTGGGGAGATTCCAATCTTCCTGCCAATATTATTTCTCATGCCATGCCTTCCTTGTGTGATTGTTTATTTTTCTTCCCTCAAGGGGCTTTAAAGTTTGCGACAACAGCAGTTTCTGCTGATCTATGCTACAATTGAAGGATTCTCCTACCTTTCTATGCTTAAATGGCACATTTCCACCTTCTTCAAATAAAATAGAGGATACCAACATTTTTGGAGTTAAAAATCACACAGCACCAGGTTATAGTCCAACAGGTTTAATTGGAAGCACACTAGCTTTCGGAGCGATGCTCCTTCATCAGGTGATAGTGGAGGGCTCGATCGTAATACAGAATTTATAGCAAAAATTTACAGTGTGATGTAACTGAAATTATACATTAAAAAAGTGATTGTCTGTTACGCCTTTCATCTGTTAGAATACAGTGATAGTTTCACTTCTTTCATGTGTAAATC